>NC_091751.1:61419570-61487070 GCF_043380555.1 Nothobranchius furzeri | reverse complement strand
TAGAAAGGAAAGTTGAGCGAACAGTTCTTGTCTCTCGGTTTCAGCCGGTCCGTTCAGTGGTCTCGGAGAAGTCATCCACAGAGAGAGCGTCCCCATGCACACCTTCGCCAAGTACCTTTTCTCTGCCCTGCTGCCGCACGACGCTGACCTGGCATATAAAGTGGCTCTTCGTGCCATGAGGTGAGATTTCTTTTCATCAGAACAGGAGCTGGTCCAAAGTATTTATATAGATCTCTGATCTATGTCTGTTTAGTCAGTTCAGTCCAATTGAACTCGCATTGCAAAAGGAATCTGCTGTAAATCGTCTTTTTTTTTTTGTAGCTTCATTAATGGAGCAATATGTAAGAATTTTACAGTGAAATGATCACTAAACAGTCCAATGTCTTAATCATGTTGAAATGAATGTTACAGTGAAACAGATTTCGTTGTCAGCCAGCTGAGGGCTGTCAGTTTTTCTCCTTTGAAAACAAGTAAAACGTTATTGTTTACAATCTGAACTTGTTAGGTTGCTGAATCTGCACCAAGCTAATGCTGCAGCACAGCATTTGTAATTTGACACCAGCCAGGAAAAACTCCAGAGTTGTTTAAAGAAGCAAAGTCATTAAACAGGAGCGACCCAGAAGTTATTTCCTGTACTCCAAAGAATCAAAAAGATCTTTTTGTTTTACTCTAAGGGGGAAGCAGGCTAAAGGCCAACGTTGAGCTAACAATGCTAAAGGTCAGTTAAAAACAAATAGTCAACTCTAAAAATATCTCAAGCAACTTTTTCAATTATCAGCAACATGATATTTACTTGTGATTTTTATCTTGAGGGGTACTACCGTAAATCCTCTAATACAGGCCCGGGCCTGTATTTGACTCAAGCTCGTCAAGCTCCAGGCCTTTATTGGAAGGGGGGCCAGAATTAGAGGCATGCCTCAATTTCTATTTAAGCAAAATTAACTAATGGTTCGCTGGAGTTTTTGACAATTAAAATTGCGCCCACATTTTCAAAGTTAAACACATTTCTTTTAACAACGGTAGTCCCTCTGGGATTAATAAAGTATTTTTGAATTGAATTGAATTGAATTCTGCTTCAGCCATCTCTCCCCTCCACCTGCGCAGCGGCCGCAAACTCACTGATGCGCCTGCAGCCTCTCAGAGTTCCTGCTGCTCTAAACATTAAAATAATTATTTCATTTTCTGTTCCTCACCTCTGATTACCTTCAATGGTGTCTGATTGCTGCAACCACCAGGTACAAAAACTAACTTGTTTTTATTTGACTATTTTTCTGTCCTGCCTGTTTATTATCTTCCTGCATCTCCTCTCAATCCTAAAGACAAACTGCTACCTGGGTTCATATATATTCACCTTATGAGTTACCTTTGAACTGCAGTTCTAAAAGATCTACCGACCGCAAAAACAGCGGGGTGCTCGCCGGCCTCATCAGTTAGGTGCGTCACCGAGGACAAAACAGGTGATGCGCCCTGATCCACAGCAGCGAAACACATCAGGCACAAATAAAAGAAAAAAAGACAGAAAACATAAAAGGAAATGAGCCGATGTGAACGATCGTGTGTTAAATTAGTTTTTGAGGTGGCAACACCTGATTTGATAATGTTACTGTGGCCGCGCTCAGGACGCAGATGTCTGGAGCGCGTCAACAATCAGAGCTTTGCATGCGCAAGCTGGTTAAGGTTAGGATGGGGTGAGGGGAAGGTTAAATTGCAAGAGGGAAAAGATCACAATTTGGTTAAATGTCCGTTTTACGGCGGGTGTCAGTACCGACGCTCTGGCACAGCGCGTTGCCTCCCAACGCGCACGGGCTCGTCACCTGCTGTCTTTTCCGAGGACTGCATCTTGCCGGTCATCATCACGTGACAGCGACTAGTCGATGACAGGCATAAAAAGTCACTATAGAGCGGTGAAGTCGACTAGTGACTAGTTCATACAACCCCTGCTACTGCTCCCCAGAGTGTTCTGCAGCATAATCAGCACGTTCTCTTTGAACTTGATATCAAATTTTCGTCTCCGCACGGTTAAAGTTACCCTCGCGGTCTGTCACTGGCAAATCAAAAGTGAGACGGATGACACAACCGCCCCCCGTACTTGCTTGTTACCACATTCCACCCGGCCACAATAAAAAAACGGCCATTATTCACCTCCGCCGACTCCGACACCGGCCAAAATATGATACCCGGCAGTTAATTAAATACAGGCTAATGTTAGAGGATTTACAGTGAAATGTGTGTGTGCGAAGTGAATGAGTCAGTCATGACGTTTTACTTCCTTTAATGAGTCGTTCAGATTTATAACGGCTAGCTAACAGCAAGATAGCAAAAATACGCACTTCCTCTAATGCTACAGGAATATTTCCATAATAAGTGTAGTAAGTGCTCCCTACCGTAAAACACTCCAGAGGACTTACATCAGATACGACTATGTATTTATCTACTTATCAACTTACTGTATGTGACTCATCATTTAGAATCTTCTGGCACTGATTCTTAACTGGCAACAGCCAGGAAACTCGGAACGGTAGTGAGAAAGTAAGTTTCTGTTTAGAAAAATGGGCTGCAGGAACCAAATTTGGCCACAGGGTGTCAGTCTTACTTTATTTTTACATATTGCACCTTTAGCACTAAAGTTAAAGGGCATTGCAAATCCATGTACACATGTTGGTATGAGAATTTAATTAGATGAATAAAATAACGTATTTAAAAGTTTAAATGGTATTTAATTTTAAGACCAAATTTAGAATCATTCAAATGTTTATTTGGACAAAAATCTATTTTTGTAACCCGACAAACTGATAGAAGCTTGTTAATTAGTAGTTTTCAGCTCGATTCGGCTTGTATATTTCACTGATCCAGACAACAATTCTTGTATATTTTACCTTCAAAAGACTGATAAATGTCGCTCTTCTGCTAGACTATGTTTATAGATACCAGAAAAATGTGTAAAATAAAGAAATTAGATTTTTTTTTTTTTTTTTTATATAAAACATGGTCACTGCATCTGGTATCTTCTTAAAAGGTATTTGCATAAAGAAAATGACAAAAACACATTTGGTTACATCACTGTGATGATTCAACTGAACCATAAAGGTGCTCTTTGTACAAAATGTCTTCAGCTGCCGTTATGTGTGGTGCGTTTTTGTCTCATCAGTATGGTTTAATTGATATAAAACTTTGTGTAATATCCCAAGGCTGCCGGTGCTGGAGTCGTCAGCAGGTTCTGGGGACGTCGGACACCCTCATCATGGCATCTCCATCGTTCCGAGCAGATACCCTCGTTGGTTCACTCTGGGCCACCTGGAGTCCCAGCAGTGTGAGCTGGCCTCAACCATGCTGACTGCAGCTAAAGGTACCATCAGGAGCCCATCAGGGAGCAGATTTTGTTGCGAGAGGGATGGTTTAAGATCTGAGTTTGCTCCGTTTTTGTTTTTCTATCAGGGGACATGTTGAGACTGCGGACAGTGTTGGAGGTCATCCAGAAAAACATCCACTCTTCTTCTCTGATCTTCAAGCTGGCCCAGGATGCCTTTAAGATCGCCACACCTGCAGAGAGCCCACCTGATATTACCCTGCTCAATGTGGCGCTGGAGTTAGGACTGCAGGTAGGGGCGGTGTGTGTGTGTGTGCGCGCGTGCGTGCGCGTGTGCGCGTGCGTGTGTGTAAGCATGCCTGCATGTACAAACAATCAAAAGTTGAAGCACTCAACACTTTCCCTTTACGTGTCTTTTTCTTATGCAGTTTAACACAGAAAACATCCCTCAGTTTTATCGTTGTTGACTAGAAGAAACCACATGATTAAAGATTTCAGATCCCAGTGTAAACTCGGAAAAACACAGACCATCGGGTTTCTGTGGCTTCACCTGCCTCCTCCTCCTGGTCTCTGCAGGATCAACCGAATGCTGGTTTACAGCAGCTGAGCGAGGGAGCCTAATAAACCCATCAGCTCATCAAATATGTGATTATGAAGCATGCATGGAAACATTTGGCATAAGATGAAACCTGTAGCTAATAGATCTGTGCTACAATGCTTAAGGAAAAGTAAATTTATAAAGATGTGAAAAGTATAAAGGGAGCATTGTTTATTTGCTGTGTTGAATGCTGTCGGGACAGGAAGTAAGCACCTTCCCTTCTGCAGGTGATGAGGATGACGCTGTCCACTCTGAACTGGCGGAGGAGAGAGATGGTTCGCTGGCTTGTGACCTGTGCCACTGAAGTTGGTACGTGCTGCCTTTTCAGATGCGGTAGATCCAGATCAGATCCAGCAAGTAATCAGATTACAGTCTCCGTGGTACATGTGGATCTTCTCTTTGGTTTGCTGCGATGCATCCTGGTTCATCTTTAAGGCTGAGCAGAGAAAATAATGAAGGACCCTTTTATTTTTGAGAATAAAGTTTGGTCATTTGAAAGAAAGGTAAAAAAATGTGATTATTCAGGTGAGTCAAGTAATTTAGCATAAACCATGTCTAGTTTAACTCACTGAAACCTACTGAGTGAAGGAACTCTTGAGATTAAATAGGTCAGAACAGTTTTTAATAACAGCTACAACGTTTTAAACTCGTACAACATAACATCAGAAGCCGCATACACTGTAAATAATTTCTCATTATGAGTTTTGTAATAAGTCCCAGGAGTTTTTTTTACGTGTCATTGTGCGTCTCTTATTTTGAAGGATTAAAGGAAGGCCTCTGAGTTCGACTGTTGCTGCTTCTGTTAGAGTCAAGTCCACTCTGAGCTCAGTGTTGAGTCTGACTGTGTGTTTCCTCAGGTCTACGGGCCCTGGTCAGCATCCTGCAGAGCTGGTACACTCTCTTCACTCCCACTGAGGCCACTAGCATCGTGGCAGCCACTGTCATGTCCCATAACACCATCCTGCGCCTCAGCCTCGACTACCCCCAGCGGGAGGAGCTGGCCAGCTGCGCCAGGACCCTGGCACTGCAGTGCGCCATGAAGGACCCCCAGAACTGCGCCCTATCGGCCCTGACGCTTTGTGAGAAGGACCATATCGCTTTTGAGACCGCTTACCAGATTGTGATAGATGCCGCGTCGACGGGTATGACTTACTCTCAGCTGTTCACTATTGCGAGGTACATGGAGCACAGAGGGTACCCCCTACGGTCGTTCAAGCTGGCGTCTCTCGCCATGACCCACCTGAACCTGGCCTACAACCAGGACACACACCCTGCTATTAACGATGTGCTGTGGGCTTGCGCGCTCAGTCATTCGTTGGGAAAGAATGAGCTTGCAGCCATTATCCCTCTGGTGGTGAAAAGCGTGCACTGTGCCACGGTGCTCTCCGACATCTTGCGGCGGTGCACCATGACGGCACCGGGTCTCGCCGGCATTCCCGGGCGGAGGAACTCTGGGAAACTCATGTCAACAGACAAGGCCCCGCTTCGGCAGCTCCTAGACGCCACAATCTCTGCGTACATCAACACCACACACTCTCGACTGACTCACATCAGTCCGCGGCACTATGGCGAGTTCATCGAGTTCCTTAGCAAAGCACGGGAGACTTTCCTCCTAGCACAGGACGGCCACATCCAGTTCGCCCAGTTCATAGACAACCTGAAACAGATCTACAAGGGCAAGAAGAAACTGATGATGTTGGTGAGGGAGCGCTTCGGCTGACCTCACCCCTGCCTCACAGAGACCCTCTTCACGGGGAATAGTCCTTCGTTTCTATTTGAGACTCCTACTTCTTATGCTTTGAGCCATCTGTTGACTAAGTCTTAACGTTTTATTCTGTTCCATTTCTTGAATGTGAACCAAGAAGTGTTCGCAGTCCACTTACACTGTTGCTGCAAAAAGTATCTGCCCCTCTGATTTTGGCTCAGTTTAGTTAGAGAAAAATGTAAAAGAATGTGATGACAAAAGCAAAAGACATGTTTTTTTCGGGGGGGGGGGGTTTAAAGGAAAACCAAATGATTCTGTTGGATGAGGCGTGCGATTTTTCCCGGAATACGCTTTCAGCTGTGGTTAAGAAGAAGAAACCGTTAAAGTCAAGAAAGCACGACAGCATTTGGAAAGTGGTGCAGTATTAATACCACACCTCGACTGTCACAAGCCAGCTTTAACTTCTGGGGCAGAAATGGCCTCTTGTTTCATACAGAGATTTAAAAACCTTTACCTGTTGGTCTCCATGGAATATCTTTAGTGGAGAAACCGTAAGGAGTGCACGTTTTAAATCCAGACTCCTGAGGGTGACCCAGCTGCTTTAACTTTCATGTGAACGCCGTTCTTGTAAACCGTATAATTGCCAATCCTATTATTAACGAAAGCTAATTGTTGGGGTTGATTGAGAGACCGCCCAACAGACCAACATTAGGTCATTTTTTGTTTCACTTGGCAGCATCGAGTTCACGTTCTTGCCTTTTGTTAGGAAGCCATTCGTCTCTTAGATCCCTTTTCCATTACAAGACTCTTTACTGAAAATCTGCTATTTTCTTTATCGGGAAAGTGATTTTCCAGTGATTGAAACTCAGATAAACCGTTTCCCAAATTGCCACAAATACTTAGGGGTGAATTTTTTGTTCCAGACAAATCAAACAAGCTCTTATGCAACAGTGAAGAGAAGAGATGGAAGCTGCAAACTGATGGGTCAGATGAAGAATATTGGTTTACAGAGTTTAGAAACATATTTTGAAACATGTGAGTGCATTTCTAGGCAAACGTGGAATAAACTACCTTTGCAGCTAAATTAATTCATATAAAAAATGAAATTGTATCTGCAATTGGAAATTTAAAATTACAAATTTACTCTAAAACACCTATAGATAATAATGTCCCACAGATAAGACTTGATTAAATTAGAATCTTGCTAATTTTTTACAACTTAGCTAAAGCGCCTTTGTTATGTTACAACTTGTGTCCTACAAGTAAAATTAAAATAATTAGGTTAAGTATTATTCAGTTAAGCCACAATCCTACAAAGAATTAAATGGGGAAGACGAACAAGTGAGTAAATAAATCATTCAGTTAAGTTGGTTAAGTCTTGTTAGCATGTTAGCTTATTTTTACGAACACTTTTACGCCGTTTTCAGCTTTTGTTTGTCTCCCCCTAGTGGGCAAAAATATAAGAAGAGTTTGAGGTGTTGTAAAAGAAAAATCTTTATTTTTTTTAAGGATGGAAAATTCTCTAATAATTTAGGCCAAATCGGTATTAGATGTGTTTAATTTATCTTTTTGAACTCTAGATTATTTGTCTTGTGATGGAAAAGGGCTTTTTGTGGATTTAACTGGTCATCATCATCATCGGCTGTGAAGAAGATTGGCCTTGTCTTACTCAAGGGGTTGGATACACACAGTGCATCCACAAGAAAAGAAAAACAAACTTTTTTTAATAACTTGATGACTTCTTTGTACGTATTTGAGACCACATGCCTTGGTGCAGGAAGTGATTTTTTTCACGAGGGACATCCATGTTCCATTATCTGTTGGCTAAATGTCATTTTTAATGGCTGTTAAACAAGAGCTTGAATCTTTAATTGATCAGACTAAACGTACAAGCACTTCACACAAATACCTCTTCAGTATGTTCCTGCCTGCTTCAGCGTTTATTTATTGTTGTTCCGTAATTTTATATCACTGAGTTTGAACACACACACACATACAACAGGACTGTATTTTAAAAGAAGAGATAAAACAGGAAAAAGGGGTTTCTTATCTGCTTTTACATTCCATGAGAGCTACCTTTCACGATCCGGGTAGTCCGTCATAACTCTTTTATTTTTATTTTTATTTCCTTTTTTATTATCATTTGAATAAACGCAGATAAACAAATGTGGAGGAAAAAGGAAAACTGAGCAGATCAAAGAGAGAAAAGAGGCTAAACTCAGTTCTCAGGGACACCACTTAAAGAATCAAAACAAAAAATAGTAGCATTAAGCATTTAAAATATTGTAAATATTAAAGTGGCAATTCAGAAAATTGTAAAGTTAAAATTATTTATGATAAGTACGTTGTGTGTTTGTTTTTCCGTTCGTTTCGGCGGGGTGTACTTGAATATTGTTTTTGAACGGGGATGTTTTATTTTTTTGTAAGAGCAAAGACTTCAAGGCATTTCTCAGGTGCTCCTGTGTACATTTCATTCACTTTGGTTTTGCTTACTTGTGTTGTCATTTGCAAAAGAAAAAAGAGAAAAAAAAAAGGAAATCTGTTTTCCAAAAGGAGAAGTTGTACAGATTTGTACTAAACCTGACTATGCAGAACCACTTTGATGGGCTTGTCCCAAATGAAAGAACGTGGGAGGGACCGGACATCGTGGGGTGAACCACTATTAAAACGAGGACGGAGGGAAAGAGGAGGAAATGCATGCTTGTATCGGGAAAGTCGCCAGCCCGCACCTGCTGCAACTTCTACAGGAGGTGACAAGTGAAACGGTGATGGAAAGTAAAAATGCCTTTCTGACCGATCAATGTACAAAGTTGATTTATTTTTTGCTTTATTTCTATGTTGTTTCTTTTAAACAGGACCCAAGCCTTTAGTGTCTTTTCAGACTAAGGTCATAAACAGCAAACGTTTAAACGAAGAGAAACGGCTTTTTCTTGTTTTTAACTCACATCAGAGTCATTTCTCTTCGGTCTGCCGTTCCTCGTTGCCTCGGCTCCGCTCACAGAAGATTTGAAGCGCTGCATCATGGTGCGTTCAGGTGCAGCTGCTTCTTCTGTTGATGGCGTTTCTGAGCTGAAGGCAGTCTGCTGCCCTCATGTGATGCGTTCACTTGACAGCGTAGAACCTCTTCTCTCTGAGTGAAGCTCAGCAGCCAGTTCCGGAGGTTATTTTTCCTCATCTTTTTGGTTTTCTTTTGTAGGAGATGACTATTTGCTGGTAGAGATGTAGTTCACCTACTGTTTCCCTGTTTGTTTTTGTTCCAGATTCCTTCTTAACTTTAAGGGAAAGTTGAAAGTGTTTGTTGCCTCTTTGTGCTACTGATTTTGAAAAAGGTATTTTAAGTATTAGTTGCCACAGAAGTATCTTAGCTTATCAACACCTTTTTTATGTTTTGGTTTGTTTGTTTTTGTGCGACTTGAGCTACTGTCTATAAAGCAAGAATTTATTACTATTTATGTAACGCTACTACCATTTTATATTGATTTGTGTTGGAATCTTGGTGCTTTTCTATGAATAAAGTGTGAAACACGTTAAGATTGTCTCACTTCTTCTGATAAATGTGCTCTCCTCTCAGGAGCACCTCTCTGCTGGTGTGGTCCAATCCCAGCATTTTCAACCATCCAGTCGCTCTGAATTAGTAATAAATGAAGCATGTGACGACCGATGCAGCTCCAGCAATCTCTCACTCATTTGTCTTTAATCAGAATATTTTTCCTCTATCCACTCCTTCACTGCCTCATTCTCATTCATTACAGATTTCTGCAGAGCCATATAACCAGACAATCAGGCTATCAGAAAGTGCAGTGTGTGTGTGTGTGTGTGTGTGTGTGTGGTGATAAATGAGCAGATTTATATTAATTATCCAGACAGATAGATGGAGGACTGATTGCTGTATGCTCAATCTTTTTTTTTCTCCCCTTATCTGTCTCCAGCTTCTTCATTTTAAAATTCATGGAGGCAAAAACACCTGGAAGCTCCTTTTTGTCCCAGTCCTGCACACCAAATCTGCACTTACATATTTCTTCGTCATTCTCGCCTCAGACAAATCCTGAAACGGAAGCATTTGGAGTCAGTCATCCATGCCTTCATTACCTCTCGCCTTGACTACGCAAACGCCCTCCTCGTTGGTGTCCCGGTCTCTGCCCTGAATCGGCTGCAGGTCGTCCAGAACGCTGCTGCCAGGTTCTTGACGAATACACACCGACAAAGCCATATTACCCCTGTCCTGGAACTTCTTCACTGGCTCCCTGTCATTTTCAGAGTACCGTTTTAAGTTATTGACTTTTGTATTTAAAGCACTCAACGACCTGGCACCTCCCTATCTCTCTGACCTGCTCACTCCATATCTACCCACGCGCACGTTGAGGTCGGCTGACCTTTTGCTGCCGTGTACACTGTGGATGCGATACAAATCGCGGGGTGAATGAGCATTTGTGCAAGCTCCAATTATGCACACCTGATATAGGGTGTTGATGTCATTAGACCACACCCCTTCTCATTACAGAGATGCACATCACCTAATATGCTTAATTGGTAGGCTTTCGAGCCTATACAGCTTGGAGTAAGACAACATGCATGAAGAGAATGATGTGGACAAAATACTCATTTGCCTAATAATTCTGTACTCCCTGTAAATGACAACATTAACATGCAATCGTTCATTTCTGCTCATATCCTCTGGTGCTTTCTGCCTTTTGTTCATGCCTGATGCAGCGGATGACCCGTGCTCTGGTGATTTCACCTCACTAGCGCAGCCGCTCAGCGCATAGGCTACTCCACTATTTTTGCTGTTGGTAGATCCCTTTGATCTGCTTAAATCAAAGGTAATTGATGGGGTGAAAATATAGGAAGCCTTTTCTGTAGGATTGAGAAGAGATGCAAGAAGATAGATAGGACAGGAAAATAGTCAGCTAAAAAGACAGCAAAACAAAGGGTATGAAAATGAAAAGGTAGATTTATCCCACTACACCTTAACTGTATAATGGAAAAATTTATAAGCATGTAAAATTTATATAATTGATTCAATTCCGATCACCTTCAAAACTCAGTCCCACATCCAGGCCATTTCAAAGCATTTTGGGAGTCTGCTTACTTTAAGAACGCTGTAATTCACCCGCTTCTTAAAGTCTTGATCCTTCTCTCCATAACAGCTTCAGACCCATCTCTAAACTTCCGTTCTTCTCCAAGATCTTGGAAAAGGTTGTGGCTAAACAACTCACAGCTGCTCTTGATGAACATAACATTTATGATAGCTTCCAGTCAGGTTTTCGTAGAGCTCATTCTACTGAAACAGCTCTTCTTAGGGTCTCTAATGACCTTCTGACTCACAATGATGCAGGGGACTGTTCTGTTCTGGTCCTGCTGGACCTGACTGCAGCTTTGACACTGTAGACCATCACCTGCTACTGGAGAGGCTGAGAGACTGGGTAGGCCTATCAGGATCTGCTCTGGAGTGGTTCTCCTTATCTGTCTGAGCCTCCCTTCTCTTTGGCCGTCTCTAAGTTTTCGTCCTCCACCACCTCCCTCGCTCGTGTGACACTTACACATTAGCGTTGGCACGGCCCCCAAAAGGTACCGAACAGCACCAGAATTTGGTTTCACACACAGGTCAGATTTCCGTTTTTGGTGTGTGTGTGTGTGTGTGTGTGTGTGTGTGTGTGTGTGTGTGTGTGTGTGTGTGTGTGTGTGTGTGTGTGTGTGTGTGTGTGTGTGTGTGTGTGTGTGTGTGTGTGTGTGTGTGTGTGTGTGTGTGTCTGACAAGATTATGAGGACACACACAGCAAATTAATAAAATAATGTGATTCCGAGTCTCCAAAAGCAACAGTTCATGCCCACCTTTGTTTACCTTATGATGGAGGACCCCGCAGACTTTCCCACGAGTATTAAACGCTGCCCACAGGCTCGAGGATTTCCACATTCCTGAGTAGTCCCTCGGATTTATATGTGAATGCTACACTGCCCGTTCGAGACTGAACTCACACTATCCAGCTCGACCAAACCCTGACCATGCTGATGCTAATGTGTAAACGCCACTGGTGTCCCACAAGGTTCTGTGCTGGGGCCTCTACTCTTCCTCGTCTATCTGCTTCCTCTTTAGGACATTTTCAGCTCCTTCAAAGGAATCTCCTACCATCTTTATGCAGATGACATCCAACTGTACATCTCCTTTAAGCCCCATGAGATGTCTAAGCTGCAGCTGTTACACACCTGCTTAGACTCTATCAAAACCTGGATGGCTGAGAGCTTTCTTCAGCTGAATGAAGATAAGACTGAGATCCTCATCTGTGCCCCAGACAAGCTGGTTCCCAAAGTCAGAGACTCTCTTGGTCAGCTTGCTTCTCACACCAAACCTTCGGTCAGGAATCTTGGCGTGACCTTTGACCCAGCTCTCACCCTGGATTCTCATGTCAGTTCTCTTGTTCACTCTTCCTTCTCCCATCTCAGGAACATTGCTAAGCTGAGTCCCATTCTGTCCCGCTCTGAACTTGAGACAGTTATCCACACCTTCATCTCCTCACGCTTAGACTACTGTAACTCTCTTTTCACGTGTCTGAGCAGAACCTCCCTGAACCGTCTACAGGTGGTTCAGAATGCCTGTGCTCGGCTTCTGACCAAGTCCTCCAAACACACCCACATCACCTCACTTCTCCTCCAGCTTCACTGGCTGCCAATCAACTTCAGGCTTCCTTTCAAAATCCTGGTTCTGGTCTTTAGGGCCTTACATGGACAAGCTCCATCTTACATTGGTGATCTTCTTGGTCCCTACACCCCCAGCAGGTCCCTGAGGTCCAGAGATCAAAGCCTACTGGTTGTGTAGCACCAGGCTAAAGACCAAAGGTGACAGATCATTTGCTGCTGTGGCCCCAAGGCTCTGGAACTCTCTCCCTTTGTGCCTGAGATCAGTGGACTCAGTGGTCTCCTTTAAAAAGCAGCTGAAAACTCACCTGTTCAAGCTGGCTTTTGTATGACCTTCTTCACCACTCTCTCCTTATTCTGCTCTTATTCTGCCGTTCCCAGGATCCATTGATTTCCCTCTTTCATATTCATTTACTCTCTCCTTTTACTTAATTTTTTTAATTTTCTCCTTTTAAACATATTTTTAATAATTTTTTAAAAGTTTTTATACTTAAATTTTGAGTTTTTTGTTTTTGTGAAGCGCCTTTTCGTTTTTCTTTCTTTCTTTCTTTCTTTCTTTCTTTCTTTCTTTCTTTCTTTCTTTCTTTCTTTCTTTCTTCTTGCCAAGGCAAGACAGCACGTCTCATTGGTCCCCCCGGAACCTCTGTGTAATTCGCACCCTGGTGGGGACACACCGCCTCCTTCCATGCCAAACATATGCCCTAGCTGTCTTCTGTTGTTGTTTTTTTTTTATGTGAAAAAACCTGAAAACTACACTAGCTCACTTTCTGTCTTTTGAAGAGACTCGTTGATTTTTCTGGTCTGGATTTTGGGAATGGTTGTTCAAATACCATCCTGATGCAGTCTAAAAAGTTACAGTGAGACAAAGCTAACTTTCCTTTTCTAAAATACATATTTTTTGGCCATTTCAGTCTCACAACCGAAAGGACGGCAACAATGTGTGGTCAAAAATAGACAGCACAGATGTTACCTTTCTGGGTGATTGTTGACGGCTCTGTGAGTCCAGTCAGACCTGGAAACTGGCCAAATTATCTCAGAAGCTTATCAGAAAATGTTGTCCAGCACAGCCAGCCATCCGTTCCTGTTGTCATAGCTTACAGGCTAGCAGGTAGCCACGACAACAGAGGGAAGCTGCAGAGTTGATCCGCCTGATGTGAAGGTGCTATTTTGAATCGGAGCCTAAAACAGGATCATTGTTATGACAGCACCATTCTAGGTTGGCAATTTGAACTCCCACCAATCCGTTGAACGCTAACAGGGCTGCACATGATTGCTGGGCCATTTTTCAGGGTTTTGACTATTTTCAAACTTGCAGGTGGCAGCTGTGGTTTACAGCTACAGTACATGGTAGAGATGCAGGAACAGGAAGGTATCATCAGCAAAGGAGGGTCGTCACAGCTGTCAGCATCTGAATTAGTGCAAGGCATCTCCGGGTCCTCAGACTGGAGCCGGAGTTTCACCGCCTGCCTCCACAACCTCCAAGGTAATAATGCCTATCAGTCTCTGTCACAGTGGGCTGTGTGTGTTCGTTCATGCACGTGGTCACTGAAAGATACGGTGTGTGAATGTGTGTGTGTGTGTGTTGGGAGGAGGTGGGGGGGTGCAGTCCCTGATAAAGCGCTGATAGTGTCCATCCATGACAGATGATGTACAGCTTGCTGTCTCTCCAGGCAGATTGGATTTTCAGGCCTGCTGATTTGCTGAGAGATGAAGCCTGGACCTCCTTCAGCGGCACACACACACACACACACACACACACACACACACACACACACACACACCTGTTCAGTGTCTGTGCACAAATTGAGCACATGAAAGCCCGTACACAATAACATTGATGAAATGATCCACAAAACACACAAAGCAGCATGGGCATAAATACACAACACACACACACACACACACACACACACACACACACACACACACACACACACACACACACACACACACACATATTATTCTCCTGCCAAAGCCTTTAAAGGCAACCATGTGGAAATTGATCACCATTTCTAAGCAGCACAGATTCATTGTTGTACCTTCTCTCTCTCAAATACACACACACACACGCACACACATGCACACACACACACACATACACACACTAAAAGCCTGTCACTTTATTCCCAGATGGCTCACTGACACACCCATCCTCTTCAGTCTTACCTGTCGCCAATCAGCGGTGATTTTTGTTCATTTATTTTTGCTATTTATGGGGCCAAAACAAAAGCCTCTGTGTGTGTGTGTGTGTGTGTGTGTGTGTGTGTGTGTGTGTGTGTGTGTGTGTGTGTGTGTGTGTGTGTGTGTGTGTGTGTGTTTATATTACAGTATCACAAAGGACAGAGATGAATAAAAGCTAGTGTTTTGTTCTCTCTCTCTCACCCCCTTTTTGTCAGCTGCTTTGAGGATTTAGTAAATATTAATAACTCTCTGTTGTGCAGTTGGTTTTTATTTTCAGATGTTCAATTTTTACATTTTTCTTTTACACTGAAGTGATCAGCAGTGCTCCTGCGGTTCCATGCTGTATTTCCATCCAGTCACTGTTGTGTCGCAATAAAACAGCAGAAACAGTCCTGGAACGTCCACTCGGTCATTCATATCATTTTGGTATAAAAGCAGCACATTTTTTTTCATATTTAAACAATTACAGTGTGACCAGCTTCACTTTTAAGATCTAAGGCTGAGTGAATCTAATTGAAAAGTGGGGAAAACTAAAAAAAACAACAACAACAACCATGTTTTATTGATTATTTCTAAATATAATTGGTCACTCAGAGTTTTTCCTGCAAACTGAACATGAAAATAGTCTCCTACACCTATCTCCTGCATTTGCATCTGATAAAAAGTAGACTGTGAAACTCTAGGATTTGAAAAGCCTGACAGATCTACGTCACACTGTGAATTAGCATGACTCATCCATCGTGACTCGCTGAGGGCAGTTCCGGCTGGTGAATGTTTTTGTTTGGTGGGTCGCAACTTTGAAAGTCAGTTTTCAGATGTGCTAACTGCATATCACCACTAGGGGATGCCAAATTACCATTCTTATGCGTCACAACTTGAACCTGACGGACCCAGTATATATATAATAGGCCACGCCCACCGTATTTTCACATCAGATTTTTTGGGGGTCGGACTAGGATCACTCGCGAGAAGTTTTGTGGCAATATCTTTAGAAATGACGAAATGGGAGGCAAACGAATGGCCACGGCGGTACGCCTGACTTCGTCACGCCGCCACAGCCCCGCCCTCTTTTGAAAACTCCCATAACGTGACGCCAATCAACCCCCACTTGTCTTGAGTTACCAGCTACAAATTTGTGGTGATTAAGTCAAATGGGGCAATTTGGGACATATCACAGTAAGACTTGACCTTTTTGGTCCTGAGGGGGCGGGGCTTGTGTGATGTCATCATCCGGCCATTCAATTTTTTTAAATATTTTATTTCATTCAAAAATGTATAAAATAAACACAAACAAATACAACATACATTAACACATTGAAAAAAAAACATTTGAATGAAAAGGAGCAGATAGAAGAAAAAATCTTATAATTTCTGCCCCTTTTTACGAAATAAAATTATCCGTCAAACAAACACAATATAACCTCAGTCACTTTCTAATATTTTCTTGTCTAATCTTTGACATTATAATTCACCTTTTCATAATTACTAAATACATCAGATTTTATACATTTTTTAAACATAGCAAGTGAAGTTGATTCTTTAAATTCCCTGTTAATAGCATTCCACAATCTTACACCATTTACAGAAATGTTACATTCCTTCACTTTGGTTCTGAATCTAGGTTTCTTAAAGACATCAGTTCCTTTTAACATGTACCCACCATCGACATTAATATATGAAACAGTTTCTGAATATTAGTTGGTAGATTACTCATTCGCTCTGTACATTATACATAATTTAGTTTGTGGGTGGATGACGAATGACTACATAATTTTTTGTAACTCTGTTCCATTCAGTTATGAAGTTATAGCAATTTATATTTTTTTGGCGAGTAGTCAAACTTCGAGGCCTGGCCCCGCCCCTTCAGCATATACGAAAACTCAGAATTCTTGTCTCATTTTGTTCGCCCATCCCTTTTGAGCAATTTTACACAATTTTTGAGACGATTTTGCAAAAAAAGATCGAGCAATCCAATCAGAAATGGACCCTAAAAACGCCCAAAACGGCAAAAAATCGCCATTTCAACCCAAAATGGACGACTTCCTGTTTGATATTGACCATGGTTGCAAGAGACTTTTCTGTGTGGACTGTTGAGTACTACAAGTGTACAAAATTTCATAACTGTACGATAAACTAAGCTTTATGGAGAGGGGTATTTTTGACTTTCTAGGGGGCGCTGTTCAGCCATTTTCTTTGTGATTGTTTTTGGGACCTTTAAAATATCAAAATTTTCACCAGGCCTGATAAGTTTGCAAAATATTGTGAGTTTTGGGGTATGATAAGGTCCCCCAAAACGCCATTCAAAGCGGGCACGGAATAATGAATAATAATCAAGAGGAAAAACAAAAAGAGGCCTTCGCAGCGCTTTCGCTGCTCGGGCCTAATAAAGAGTCAACCATCGTGTCAAGGACAACCATCCACGCTGAACCTCTGTGACCCCCTCACCCCCACTATGTGGCCACATGTTTGCTGGAATCCCTCAAAAACATCAGCAGCATCAAAAACAAACGGATTTACAAGAATCTGCTTATCTGATGTTCTTAGCTGCATCCCAGAGAAAAACATCATCATTTTGGATTAAGTGATCTGTGCCAAAAGCTTCTGTAATGATTACAATGACGATTTCTGTGTAATACCTTTTTTTTTTTTACCCCATTCTCTAATGTGTCAGACTGGATGCAGCTTTCAGCCTCTCAAACAGGTAAAGATGGGGACTGTTAGCTCACCTGAGGCGTTAAAACACGGTTATGAGACTAGAAGTACATCTTTGGGCCCAGAGAGACGATCATATCCACATCTGGGATCTCCAACAAAGACATCAGCTCAACTTAAACCTAAGCTTGTGATCAGACCAAGTGCTTTCTTTCTCAAAGAAACAAGAAGCTAAATCCTTAAACACAAAAGCTGGTGATTTGCTTAAAAGGCTTTCAGCAATAATAATAATAATGATGACATAAAGCAACTCTGTTAGAGTCCAGGTCTAATTTTAGTGGAAAGTGTCAGCTCACACCAGTTGTTGATCATTCTGCCTCCTGACATCTTCCCTGATCAAACACCCAGTTGGATCTCAGCAGCAGAAGCTGTGACAGAAATCCTTTGAAGAATTACAGATCCCTCATGCTGATTAACGGGTATGTCTCTTATCATCTTAATCTGGATTTTTTTTTATTCTTCTGTGGCTTATTGACTCGACTGAAAGGCTGTTTTTATTGGAAGGGTCCAGGAAATTAAAGAAAAGTACATAAATCATTTTGTATTTAATTTAGCTTTTCAGTAGGTGGACTCAACAAAGTCAGGTTTACTTTTTTTGTTCACTTGAAGGGAAAATGGGAAGGGAATGAGTTGAAAGGTGGAGAAAAAATGTCTCCATCAGCTGGTCTAAAGTAGAAATAATGATCATAATCCAAGTTTATCTGAATTAATCAGATTAGAAAACTCGTTCAAAGTCCTACGTCACCCATCCAACTTCATCTACATTCAAACAATTTAAAATGCTTTTATTGGATTTAACATTCAGGACACTAAACTGTAGCGACATGAATGGCCTCATTTGTGACCCAAAGGTCACACTTCCTCAGCTGGGTCAAGCTGTCCTGGCTGTACTTCTATTCACAGATTATCCATCACAGGAGACACAAAGTCTGCTGTAAACCATCTTTAATCTGACTGCCTTTTGTCTGACTGCTGTTCCGTCCGCAAGACGAAGGACACTTCAAGATTTAAAAAAATAATTTTTAATAAACTCTTTTCACTGTCTTATTACAAGTTTCATAGATAATCATCATGGTTCATTATAAATGTATTTAATTACTGAAATGAATTATTATTCCTTGGTTAATAATAATTATTATTTATAATAATCAGTAATCTTTAACAGTGTACAGAAGGTCATGTGCACTTATACACACCATGCAGGACACAGACATCAGGGTTAAAGGTAACTACTCTCACATGTCTTTGCTCCATAACCAAAGCTTTCTATCCCTGAGAGGGCGTGTCCTGAGGTTTTGTTAAAACCTAAACTCCTCAGTTCAAGTTCAGTTCTTGAACTCATCAAAAATCTCTCCATGGCACGAGTTTCAGAAGATCGAGACGGCTGCTTGAAGCCTCTACTAAGCTGTTCTGTCACGCCGATAGATTTGTTCCAACAAACGCCATCTGCAATCAGCTGACACAAAACTCCTTCACAGTTATTGATTTTTGAGATGCAACCAGTTTCATCAGTCGTTGTGACCCGGAGACATCTCAGGACCAATTAGGTCGCACTACGATTCTTCTACCCACCTCGTGCTTGGGGGGTCATCATCTCCACCTGACATCTCAGATCCAAGAAGGGGGTCTCCTAACTGGGTGAGGTAGACCCTTCTGACAGATTGCGTCCGTATGCCTGTTTCTTTAAGAAATAACTTAGCTCAGCTGCAAAACAACTTTTTCACCCAGAACGCGTTTTCTCTCTCTGATAGAAACCTTCTGAGATTCCATTCACACATCCAACACACACACATTTCATTTTAGTTCCATCCAGACACAGGTTGCTTTAATACCAAGTTTTAATTTCAAAGCTGTTATAAACTGTCATCTTTAAATTGTTAGTAATACAATTTTAACTTTTTAAACCTGACTCATCTTTGAAATTAAACACAGAGTGGTGTATATTTGGTTATTGAACGAGCAAAGATTTCTTTTAAATCTTGCGATTTAATAAATAAACTTTTGCTATTAATTTAAATCTCTTAAATTAAATATTAATCTTTGGATTAAATATAGACCAAGCCAGTTGGCGTATGAACTTCTATCGATTATATAAATATCTATGGATATCTATGTAAATATAAGTTCATTAGCCAAATTGCTTGATCTTTCTCAGGATTTAGCAAAGCTGATAGCAAACAGCGTTAAATCCTAGTTATGTAGATTTACTACACTACAAAACAAAATTAGTAATTAATAGTTAGACCTAAAGAATTAATAATTGTATGGTTTCCAAAAGACATTGTACAATCCAAAAGAAAATTTAACATCAATTTAAATGTATTTATTCATTTGTTTGCATTATTGACTGTTTTATTTTTCAGGTCTCCCTTCCAGTCAGCACCTTGATGTGGTAAAGGGTTTTTAAAGCAGAAACATAAACAGCACAATAATCCACTCTGACTCAGATAAACATATTAAGGATGAAGAAAAGACTCATCTTAGAAAATCAACATGTTTATCGAGAAATTTGTTTTTCATTTTATTCTAATAGACATTTTTTTTATTTTTCTTGCAGATAAAATTGTTGAAATAATTAAATAAGCTGTGAAAGTCTCTTTTCTGCGTAAAAACCCACTTGTTGCTTGTTTATTTTATCATTCAAAGATGCGTTTTATCACAATCAATATGATTTATTTGTTGTACACACATCCATCTTCACACTTGTTTGTTCATATTTTTAGAGTGCAGGTGTACGGCTTCCACGAAGGCGCCGACGTTCTCCGGGTCCATGTCGGGGTAGAGGCCGTGGCCCAGGTTGGCGATGTAGCCCCTGGAGCCGAAACCCTCCAACATCTTCTTTACGATGTCGGAAATGCGCTCCTGAAGATGCGAGGAGAAAAGGCATTGCAGTTCTTCTATTTGCATTAAGTTGTTGGACAGTTTCAGGAGTTCTGAGGCAGAAACTTCTAAAAAATATCTCATTTTTAGCATCTAAAACAACTAAATCTTGCAGACAAAATGCTACTTTCCCCATGTGTTTAGATGAAAACAAACATTTAAATCTTAATAAGCCGACCTGAGGGCTTTAACAAAAAGAAAAATCAACACAGTTGTTTTTGACCAATAATCTGGGTAAAATTAAACATGAAATTCCATAAAGAATATAAACTGACATTTATTCTCATGTCATTTCTGTTCATTTAGGTTTCCACCTTTATGTTCAGCACACATTCATGTATAGAAAAGTAAAACACGCACACACACACACACTGTCACTTTGGCACAAATTATGATCCAGAGCTGCTGTTAGCTGATTAAGTTTAAAGAACTGACTTTGAAGATGCCGATGAAGCTTTTGTTTTTATTTGACAAACCTTTGGAGCATAAAGAGCACAGGGGTCCATGTTTCCTTGCAGGCTGACCTTCCCTCCTGTACGCTTCCTGCACACACACGCACACACACACACCCATGTTAATCCTTTAACCAGCAGGTTAAGTATTTGATGAGAAGTGCAGGAAACGCTGATGTTTGCTGACATAAATCCGGCCCTTAGTGACAGACCAGGGGACCGAATCAGAACGATTACCGTGCTGATCGGGGGTCGATGGTCCAGTCCAGACCCACCACCTCGTAGTGAGACTCAGAAAGTTCCTCTAAAGCGTAGTGAGCATCTTTAGCAAACACAATCTGGAACAAAACAGAATTGAATCCGTTTATGGATAAATGCTGCCACCTGCAGGTCATCACCTGTAAAGCATGTATTAATCCTGTTTCCAATCATTGAACAGGTGAGCATGAGGCTTCTCTCACCATGGGAACATCCTGGTCCATCTCCTTCAGCTTGTCTTTGACGCGGCGAGCGATGTCTCGGAGGTACGGCAGAGAGAACTCTTTAAACTGGACCGGTCCCAGAATGCCAGCATGGGACTCGAAGAGCTGCAGGGCCTGGGTGACAGAGGAGAGGACTCGGTGTCTCACAGCATCATCGGGACGGGAGAAAACACTCAAACTGCTGCAGGGTCTCAGTCCAGATTAAATATTGTTTTTAGTGGAAACGGGTGAGGAAAAGGTTATGATGATAGGCAAACCATTTAACCTCAGGGTACTCTTTTGTTTTCTCATCAGAACTAAAAGCACGAACACAAGCTTCAAAAAGGTAAATAAACGTAATAAATAAATATCTAAGCTTATTATGTAAATCGGGGATCTAGTTAGCAACTATGAATTTAAAGAATTGGAAAAATGTCAGATTTATGTTAAATTATTTGTATGGACAAAAATAAACCACCATCTTTTATTTCCAGACTGGCTGACCCCGGATTAAACTGCTGCATGGTGATGGATGCTCTCTACAAGAGTTTGATTCTCAATGGAGTCCCAGTGAGCAGCAGGGGGCGCTGGTGAGTTTCTGACGCCTCCGGGAATAAACTGAAGCTCTGGTTACTCTTTTCTCGAAAAAAAAAAGAGCTAAAAGTCGAGTTTAGCTCAGTTTAAAGCGTTGACATGAAACCCGTCGTTGTCAGAAACAACGTTGTAAATCTACAACAGATACTGTGCAGAAACAAGTCTGAACCCTTTAAGTGTTATTTAGTTATGACTCGACTAATAATCAAGTCATGACTGCTTGGATTTTGGTTCATTTCTAGTATTACTAAAAAAAATGCTGATTTAATTATATTTTTCTGCTGATACTCAGAAACGGCTCCTACAATCAGTAAACCTCTATTTTGTCTTGGATTTCACACAACACTGGTAAATTTGCTCTCCCAAAGTAATGAAGTAAGAACGACTTGTTTGAACTAAACAGGTCTTGTATTTATTAAAAGGAGTCTGACCTGAGCTCCGGCTGCTACCTGCCCCAGCAGATACTCAACGATGACGTCCGTCAGCATCCTCAGCAGCATGTGGCTGGACTCGGGGTGTCGGTAGAGCCAACGTTTGGCTTTAGAGTGCGTGTTGGAGCCTCCGCCCTCGATCATGTAGGACATGAGGGTCCACTGTGGACAACATCCCTGGTTAACGTCTCAAACCTTTAACGTTAAGCTGTCTGCGAGTCGGTTTGTCTCTCACCGGCGCTCCGCTAAATCCTATGAGCGGAACTTTCCCTTCTATCTTGTGTCTGGTCAGAGTGATGGCTCTGAACACGTAGTCCAGCTCTTTGTTAACGTCCACACTGGCCCGCAGGCGCTGCAGGTCCTCCGGCTCCTTCAGGGGGTCTGTGAAAGTCGGACCTTTACCCGTCAGCATCTGTACTTCCATACCCAAGGCCTTAAGGAGAGGAGCAAACTTTATCTTTAAATTCTGACGTGTAACATGATAGCAGATCTATTTCACGGTGAAGCCAAGCAAATTTAGGGGGTTTTAGTGGAATGAGAGAACCCGAGTCTGTTCTGTGGAGATCTACCTGGGGAACCACGAGGATATCGGAGAAGATGATGGCAGCATCAAAGGGAAAACGTCTCAGAGGCTAAAAGTGTGAAAACAAAATCAAGGTTTCAGTAAAATATAGAAGTATAACCCAACAGAAGCAAGTGGTGCTCGCTGCAGAACCGCAAAGGCGGAGCTGCACCAGAGTCAGCCCCGCCCATTCCATCAGAGTCAGTCCAATTCCTTCCAGTTGTCAGACTTGATAGCATTCTGGAACCAAAGAGGGTGTTATAGCTAATATCATCTAAAATGCAAGATTGAGGGCGGAGTTGAGAAGTTAACTGAACAGTTTTTGTAAAGGTTCCATATAATTAAAAATCTAACTTTTGGAACTTTTGACCATGTTATATTGTCATTTCCTCACAAGAAACACACCAAAGCTATTGTTGGCCTCATTCATGCATTTTCCTCCCATCTCAGCTTCAATTTGGTCTCCTCTCCCGAAGCGGGTCTGGTCTTGGTTCTCAAATCTGGATATTCTGTGAATTTTCTGACTAATTATTTCTGAAAAGACTTCTACTGAGACACCGGCGGAAAAACCATACATCCCATCTACAAAGATTCACTGAATGGCACAATTACATGTAACACCACTTGCTTGTTATCAGATGTGGTGGTGAGGTGGTTATGGAGTCAGACTGACATGAGGTTTTGCGCAGGTTCGCCTCCCAGTAGCGGTAGTGCATAGGTAGTTTATAACCCTTTTTCTTCTTTTCTAGCTACACTTGCCAGTACTATGTTTACAACAATTTATTGGTATACTGTTTACAATATAATGACTAATGTGTTTATTTATTTATTTGTTTATTTAGCCAGTGTAAGTCCATTTGTGAGCAGAGTTTCAACTAAAATGCTGTTTAGGAACGACCAAATTCAAAGAACTTTTAGAGACATAAATATTTTGCAGAAAATAAACATTACAACTAAAATATAAACAAATTAAATGTTTCAGCTGGCTAAATAGATTGCTGCCGACCCCACCGAGAGTCGAACCAGCATCAGCTGATGGGAAAGCAAAACTTAGGGCAGACTATCTTGCCACTGAACTACCAGAACCCACACAACAATAAGCCTTAAATGCTGTATAGCCCGCTTTTGTTAGAGCGGCTGTGGGCAGATATTCGCTAAAATAAACCTTTTCATTTCGGGACATATTCAGGCTTTGTCATGTAGCAAGTTATATTTATCTTGTTTAATTGGAGCATAGAACATAGCATTAACAATTATAAACTAGTAACAGCCGTAATTCATGTGGGTCAGATTAGTTTGCGATAAAGTTGAAAAACAAAAACAGAAGAAGTCAGTTGGCTAGGCTGAGTTTGCGTGAATGGGCGGGGCTGACTCTGGTGCAGCTCCGCCTTTGTAGTTCTGCAGCGAGCACCCTCTCAACAGAAGCCCAAGGCTAAGTAAACCTGCACAATAAATCAGGTATAGACTCAGTGTTAAAAAGGCTTTACCTGCAGCGTGAGCTCACAGCAGTGCTCTGGTGACCGACACGTCTCAAAAAAGTCCTTCCCTTCTCTGGACGCACGGAATTCTGGAGAAGAGATTCGACAAATGAGTAACAATCCCAAAACCGTATGAGAAAATAAAAGATCACACTTATTGAAAAGAGGAGTTAAAACATACTTTGCACGCAGGATAAAAAAAAATCCTTTGATGTCAAAGTCACAAAAGAACAAGAAATGAGACATAATCAGAAACCTGGTAAGTATCTTCCAGCCTGTCTCATACACCAGACCGGGACATGTTCGGTTTGTTCTCCTCTGGCTGCTCGCAGGAATGTGTTGTTCTTTAACTGAGGAAAGTCTTTGGGGCTGGATTAAAAACAAACAAACAAACAAGTAAACAAACAATAAGCTAGTTTGAGAGCATTTTTTTCTGCAAAATATTTCTGATACAACTTCATTGCATTGATCTAAAATTTAGAGGGGAAAATGAAAACTGTTGTTTCTGAAAAAACTTTCAAAATAAAAGTCTGACTTGCAGCATGTTTAACAAATTATGAAATTTAACTGGTTGTCTTCATCTAACACAAAGGCATGCTCGTGTTATCAAAGACATTGGCGTCCTCCTCCCTTTTCTCTGCAAACACACTGATCATCCAGCTGACCTGGTGTCAGTGATTATAACAGATAACATCCTCTGCTCTCTTATCACCTCCCAACAGGAGGAAAAACGGTTGAATCAGGAGCTGGTGAGGAAGGACCAGTGATCCATCACAACCGTCTCACAGGTCAGTCACACTTACCTGGAAATATAACATTCAAAGGAGACATGAAACACATTCGTTTATTGTGATGACACATGAAGAGTTGTAGAGAAACCTAAAGGTAATATCAGGTGAAGAGGACGTCCTCAAAATTATTTTTCAAAATAAAGGTCCATTTCAAGCAAAAAACATTCTAACATTATAAGCTACAACAGGAAGCTAGACTCATTGCTGTCTCATTAAAATGTTTTCATAACAATGACTCAGGTGGGTTACATAAAGTCACTGCTAGTAGCTAAAATGCTTTGGTGAATCGCAAAAGAGAAAGTTTAACGGAAGTAGGAGCGGAAGTGAGCTACTTACAGGATTAATTCGTTCTTACTCATGTCGGCGAGGCTAAAACGTGAGAGGTTTTATTATAAAAACTTTTTCCTCAAAGCTTCAGCACCGAACTGCAGTGGTCTCATTTAAACACACTCTGCAGGAAGCGCTGAGCTGACTGCAGGGGTGGGCGCGGCCATCTTCGAACACCACGTGACCAGTGGGGTCAAACCGAGGCTTCAAAATAAAAGCCTTTATTTCGTTTGAAGACACGAAGAACTAAACTCAATAGCTTTAGTTTTGTCAATATTTTTACGTATTTGGTTTTATCACCAAAAGAAGAAAAACAAAGAATATCACGAACACCACTTTGATATAATGTGGAGAACCCTGATGAAACCGCAGAAGACAGAAACAACTTTGCATTTACCTAAAACTCTAGAGTCTTTATAGGAGAGCAGGGGTCTCTTATTTGAAATGAAAACAAATCACAAAATGAATAAAATAATGGCACAACTCAATAATATTTGATATTTCTGCTCCAATAGGAGCTTGCTCATTAAAATAACAATGATAAGGAATTGTTACATGAATGAACACGCTTGTTGAGTCATGATGAAATTTAACATGTGGTCCATTTGATCCATTTAAAAACGTTAAAAGGATAAAATAAACAACTTAACGGTTTATGTCTTTTGTCTGTAATACAGTAGAAATTTTGTGCAACAATAATGAAACACTTTTCAAACCCAAAAATGGAAGTTTAGATGTCATGAGAGTTTATTTGTATTTAAACTAGTTTTCTAACAGAAAATATAAAATACATTCACTAAAGACAGACAAGCATAAAATAGAGTGTAGTACCAGCTTTCAAACACTGGAGGGCAGAAACTTCCCATCTTCCCTGATCTAAATGCTGTTGGAAGCCAGCTTCTTGTTCTGATTGTCGCCAGCAGAGGGCGCAAATTCCCTATTATTTCAAGACAAAACATAGTGTTTAGCATCATTTAAAGAAAGTGCTTCTCCTAAGTAACTCTTTTAACTTTATAAATCCAGTTTCTTCTTCTCTTTTTTAGCCCTCCTTAATATTAACATTCCCAAGAGGACAAAAAGAAAGATTACGATTTTTTAAATGCTTCATTAAGTTAAGGAGACTAAAATATTCTCTTCTAAAAGGCTTAAAGCAACAAAAGTGTAGGACCAGCCTTCAGACACTGGAGGGCAGCAACTCCCATCCTCCCTTTTCTATTTGCTGTTGGAAAGCAGCGTGTTGTTCTGTTTCTTTGCCAGTAGAGGGCGGCAATTCCCCAATCTTTCAAGGCAATAATACATAAATGTTTGCAAAAAATATAGAAAGTGTTTCTACTACGTACCTGTTGTACATGTTTATTTAGACAAAAATTTAACCGTAAAAAAGCATTTATTTATGGTTACTGTTTACTAAACTGGTTTAAATGATACATTTCTAATTTAATTGCTGTTAATCTGATGTTTGGTTTCATTGATACTCTGTTTATAAGGGATTTGTTTGTATTATTTAGGTCAACTGGATGGAAGAACACATTTTCAGCCCTCTGGCTTCGAGATAAACAGGGGCGAATTTATGATAGAAGAATATCCAGAGGTTAACCCAGATGAGTGATAGTTGTTTTTATTTTTAATGATAAATTTCAACTTTCAGCTTAAATGTTATAGAATTAACACAATGAAATACATTTTATATACATATAGATCACACACCAGTTACATGGTGTCAAAGACCAAACATACTGATAAGTCTAAGTGAAGCCATTAAATGATAAACCACGTTAAGCTTTTAATAGACTTCATTGTAAAAGGCAAATACAGCTACTGAAATAAAGGTAAAAAATGAAAGCTTCTCAAGTTCTATCCCCAAAAGAAGAAAAACAAAGAATAGCATGAACACCACTTCAATATGAAGTGGAGAAAGCCCGATGAAACCCCAGAAGACAGAAACAACTCTACAGTTTCCTAAAACTCTAGCTTTCATAGATGTGAGAAAGCGGGGTTAGAGCAGCTACTCATAAAATGACATTTGAAATGTAAATAAACAAATTCACAAAACCTTTGTACAGAAATATTTATCTTTGAACCACAGATGAAGAAAAGACTAAATATTGGATGTTTCTGCTCCTATAGAAGCTTAGTCATTAAAATAATAAGGACTTATTACATGTATGAAACTGCTTCAGGATTCATGATCATATTTAAAGAGCAAGTCACCCCCAAATAAACTTTTTTTTTGCTGATAAACTAAATAAACGAGTGTCTAATCGTGCTACAGACACGTGTAGTCAATAATTCGGCACTTCAGTGCATCTTAGTTAAAATTTAAATATTCTGCCTAAAACTGGCAGCGTTGTGCCGTTGTCAGGTAAAAACTCTGCACTGCATTCTAATTTAAATCTGCCACCGCTATTGGCTAAGAGGTATGCTATGATGTAAACTGGTACATTATGATGTCACAATGCTGTCGTGAGCCTGTGTGTGTGTGTATTTTTTAGCAGCTCCTCCCTCTCGGTCTGCCAGGCAACAGCATTTGTTGCATTTTTCAAACATGAAGTGGGAGTGGAGTTAGACTCTGGTAGGGGGTGACTTACTCTTTAACATGTGGTCCATTTGATCCATTTAGAAGATGTCAAAACATTAAATAAAACACCTTTTGTGCATTAATAATCAAACATAACACTTTTCAAACCTAAAAATGGAAGTTTAGATGTCGGGGCTTTTTTGCATTTAAACTGGTTTTCTAACAGAAAATATAAAATACATTCATTCATTACAGAATGTGGAGCAAAAGTGGAAGGTGTGAAATGTCTTTCCAGTTCAGCATCACTGCTGTTGGTACTGTGTCTCTGTGGAGGTGTAGAAGTCATCCAGGACGCTCTGGACGTAGTCGAAGGTGGGTCTGTCCTCGGGCTTGTGCTTCCAGCAGGACAACATGATGTCATACAGCTCTGTGGGGCAGTTGTCAGGCTGGGGCATCCTGTAGCCGCGCTGCACCGACGACATCACCTCTCCTTTGGTCATACCTGCAGACAAACACAGCTCCATGTCAGACACAGCCATGAAGTGTAGGATGTAAATGAAACAGCCAGAGTGCAGCACACGTTATGTTTAAATAGAGTTTTACACGAAAGAACAAAAGACAGGTTACAGCTTATAGCTTCTTCATATTATAGGCCAAAAAAAGTATTTAGTCAGCCTCCAACTGTGCAAGTTCTCCCACTTAAAAAGATGAGAGGTCTGTCATTTTCATCATAGCTATACCTCAACTATGAGAGACAACAGGAGAAAAGAAATCCAGAAGATCACATTGTCTGATTTTTGAAGTACTTTTGTCCCTTCACTGGCAAAAAGTATTGGGTCAATAATGAAGGTCCATCTTAATACAAAGGTCAAAGATTTTATGCAAGTCTTCACAAAGTTTCACACATTTGCTGGTATTTTGGCCCATTCTTCCATGCAGATCTCCTCTAGAGTAGTGATGCTTTAGAGCTGTTGCTGGGCAATGCGGATTTACACTCCCTCCAAAGTTTTTCTATGGGGTTGAGATCTGGAGAGTGGCTGGGCCGCCCCATCGTTACTGGAGCGATGTGTTTGGTATCATTGTCATGCTGAGAGACTCAGCGATGTTTAATCTTCAGTGCCCTTGCTGATGAAAAGAGGCTTTTATTCGGGATCTGAGGATACATGGCCTCATCAGTCATCCTGGTCCCTTTGCAGAAAAACAGCCTCAAAGCATGATGTTTCCGCCCCCATGCTCTACAGTAGGTATGGTGTTCTTTGGGTACAAATCAGCATTCAAACTCCTCCAAACATGGTTAGAGTTCTGTTTTGGTTTCATCTGACCAGTCTCCCATTCCTCTTCCGGATCCTCCAAATGCTCTCTAGCAAACTTCAGACGGGCCTGCTCTCTGTCCCAGCTCTCTGCAGGTCATCCACTAGGTCCCCCGTGTAGTTCTGGGATTTCTGCCCACTGCTCTTGTGATCATTTTGACTCCATGGTGCATCTTGCATAGAGCCCCTGATCAAGGGAGATTATCAGTGGTCTTGTATGTCTTCCACTTTCTAATAATTGCTCCCACAGTTGATCTCTTGACACCAGCTGCTTACCTATTTCAGATTCCGTCTTCCCAGCCTGGTGCAGATCTACAATTTTGCTTCTGGTGACAGCTCCTTGGTCTCAGCTGTAGTTTGGAGTGTGACTGAGGTTGTGTACAGGTGTCTTTTATACTGATAACAAGTTCTAACAGGTGTCATTAATACAGGTAAAGAGTAGAGGACAGAGGAGCCTCTTACAGAAGTTACAGGTCTGTGAGAGTCAGAAATCTAAGTAGCTTGCATACGCCATTAAACACTCACAGAAGAAGAAGAAGAACAACAACAAGAAGAAGAACAAGAAGAACAAGAAGAAGAACAAGAAGAGGAGAGTCAGAAATATTGCGTGTTTGTAGGAGACTAAAGACTTATTTTCCACCATAATTTGGTAAAGAATTCTTTAAAAATCAGACAATGGACAATCGATTTTTGTTCTCACGTTGTCTCTCGGGGTCTTGTTCACGAGTGAGGGTAGGAGGGATCGGGAGATCGACAGGCGGATTGGTTCGGCGTCTGCAGTGATGCGGACGCTGAGCCGATCTGTCGTGGTGAGGAGGGAGCTGAGCCAGAAAGCCAGGCTCTCGATTTACCGGTCGATCTACGTCCCAATCCTCACCTACGGTCATGAGCTTTGGGTAATGACCGAAAGAACGAGATTGCGGATACAAGCGGCCAAAAAGAGTTTCCTCCGTAGGGTGGCCAGGCTCAGCCTTAGAGATAGGGTGAGGAGCTCGGACATTCGGGAGGGACTCGGAGAAGAACCGCTGCTCCTCCAGATCAAAAGAAGCCAGTTGAGGTGGTTTGGGCATCTGGTCAGGATGCCTCCTGGACGCCTCCCTGGGGAGGTGTTTTGGGCATGTCCTGCTGGCAGGAGGCCCCCGGGTCGACCCAGGACACGTTGGAGAGGTTACATCTCCAATCTGGTCCGGGAACGCCTTGGGGTCCTGCCGGAGGAGCTGGTGGAGGTGGCCGGGGAGAGGACGGTCTGGAGCTCCCTAGTTGGGATGCTGCCCCCGCGACCCGGACCCGGATAAGCGGAGGAAGACAACGACGACGACGTTGTCTCTCATAGATGAGGGACACCTATGATGAAAATTACAGGCCTCTCATCGTTTTGTGTGGGAGAACTTACACATTTGGTGGTTGACTAAACTTTCTGCCCCACCGTGTATAAAAATAAATCTGCATCTCATATTTACCTGGGTAGGGGATTTTTCCATACGTGATGATCTCATAAATAAGAACACCAAAGGACCACATGTCTGATTTGATGGTGAAGCTGCCGTAGTTTATGGCTTCTGGAGCGGTCCACTTAATGGGGAATTTGGTTCCTGAGGGGGTGGGAGTGCAGAGGTAGACATGAAAATAAAAGGTTGTTATAAAATTTACAGTTAGTGTCCTTCACAACACACAATCATTACCTCCATCCGTTCGTGGGCACATTTATTTTTTTATTCCATATTGACATATTTAAATGCATTTTTAGATTCCCGCTACTGTAGCTTCTGTGTCTCCGGGTTTCTGGTCAGTTACGTTACATAAGTAGAAACGTTTGTTTATAGCAAACCTGCACATGATGAATGCAACTACACATATTTGAAAGAAGAAAAAATCCATTCTGCTGGGTGTGTTTAAGTTAGAGTGATTTCCACCAAGCTGCTCCAGATCAGACAGGTGGAGGTATTTGTCGTTTGGACGCTGTAGACCTCAGAGGCTCTGTGGAGCGAACTTTCTCTCCATGTGTCGATTCAGCTGGCTGGAAATTAGAATCCCGGTGGCACCACAAACCATTAATTCCTCTTTCTTGCCTTTTTCTTTTCCCTTCTGAGGTTTAGAAATGGCCTCAAACGCTTGCTTTTGTATCTATACAAATGTTTTTGTACAATTTATTGATCTAATTCTCTAATGTCAACATCTGGTGAAGTTGACACCAGTGCTATGAGTTATCAGTGTAAATGAATGTATTTATGTTTGCCATCAGCGGCTAAACTAAGAGCTGACTGAAATGAAGCCAAAAGTGTCCATCTGGTCACCCGGAATGGCCGTCTTGCCAACTCAGTGGATGATTTATAGTTTCGGTGTTTCGCAGGGAGTTAAAGGAAGTGATGCTTTTCTTTGATTGGAACAAGACTTGCACAATGCAAGAAATGAGACACACTCATACTTCCAATCAAACACACACACACACACACACACACACACACACACACACACACACACACACACACACACACACACACACACACACAATTTTACCCTCTCTAGCAGAGTACTCATCGTCCTCGATGGCTCTCGCCAAACCAAAATCTGCTATTTTGCACAGCAGACTCTCAGACACCAGGACGTTTGCGGCCCTCAGGTCCCTGTGAATGTAATTCTTCTTCTCTATGTACGCCATGCCCTCGGCTATCTGAAACAGAACACAAGCGCGTTTCGTTCAGACTCGTAACGTCAGCAGAGAAGAAATGAAACGGAGACGAGCAGATTGAATAACTGAGTGACATGTTTTCTGCTTGATGCGGGTCAGAAGGGTTGGAGGAAAAGTCACTCTTGGAAGTATTTGGTGGTAAATCACCTGTGCTGAGAAATCTATCAGCTTTGGTAGCTGCAGGTTGCATCCATCTTCACTTTTTAAAAAGTCTAGAAGGCTTCCTAAAGACAAGACAGGACAGGAAGCAACATTTGTTTAGACTGAGACTGTGCGGAGCGTAATTTTACTTTCATTAGAGAACCAAGACACAAAGTTCCCCTTCCTCCCATCAGAGCTCTGTAATAGCCACATTTATTTGAAATGCCTGAAGCGAACATGCCAGGAATCCGTGCTGATTTAAATTACCATTTGCCATGAACTCGGTGATGATGTAGATGGGTTGGGTCTTGGTGATGACGGCGTAGAGCCGAACCAGCCTGTCATGGTGCAGCGTCTTCATCACGTTGGCTTCATCCAGGAAAGCTTCCACTGTCATGGTGCCGGGCTTCAGCGTCTTCACCGCCACTTTGGTGGTGTTGTTGTAGTACGCTGAATCCACAGAAAAACACCATTACCAGTCAATCACACATGGCATCGTGGGTGCTATGTGGCTGCTTCCAAACATTTTCCAGGTCCTAAAATTAGTCCTGCACATAACTCACAGTTCCTGTTTTTTTGTTTGTTAGTTTTTTGCTATGGAATGCCAATGGGGAAATTTAGCATGAGAAATGCAAATACCAGCAAGCATTTGTTTTTAGAGTGATGGAAAATATTACATACTAGCACCTGTGCATGACTTCAAAAGCTAAACTTTACCAAGGCTTGCATTGAAGATCCTCGCACTGTGTTTTGGGGAGCCACCATAAAGGCTTTTTCTAGTATTTTTCAAATTGTGTGTGTTTGTCTGTGGGCATTTTATAGCAACAAATCTGGTGAAATGCACAGATTTAGTCATAAGAGTTGTTACATTTGGTATCTAGAGGAAGAAAGAATAATTCAGTCAACTTGGAGTTGCTTCCTTTGCTAAGGTTATGGACATTTATGATGTAAACTTGCACAGGTAGCTAGCTTGGACACAAATAGATAACCTCTGACAGGATTGATGAGCTAACGGCTAGGACCAACGTGAATATCAAATGGGACTTCATGCAAAAACTTTCTTACATGTTTTCATCGACATCACTTTGTTATTCCAGATCATGAATCAGGAAAAATAAAACATTCCAACCAGATGTGTTACACATTTACGATAGCTATCCTGGAAATCTAGACCAACCGTAGCAGTAACAAAAAGACTTGGCTCTGCAGGTTGGTCCCACCACACTTTACTGTACAGTCAGCAGGTCTATTATTGACCCGAACAGTTTTGTGCCTGACTAAATGCAGCACTCTACATTTGTTGGATAGGCTTAACGCTACATCTGTGACCAAAATAAAACCAACAAAGATGGAAACAGCATTCATTTGTAATGGCTTTGGCATCAATTTTGGACTATTTAGACTTGGGATTTGTGTTTATACATGAGCAGGTACTGGTACTCAAGTCCAGAATTTCAAAAAAGGATGTATTTACTGCTTCTTCAGCTGTGTATGGTGGACTGCCCTGTTGGCTGACATCCATAAAGGTGAGTATGTCATGCTGTTTCTGATTGGTCCTAGTGCTGTCCGATTTTGTATAGAGACAGTTTCATGGTCAACCCTAGATCCCACCCCAACAGTGAGCCATTTCAATGGTTCATGGCCAGACTAAGGGTGTTTCTGAATGCCAAGGAACCTCGCCTTGATGTCTTGGCCCTGCCCAGGTTGCCTAGGAGATACGTCATTTGGAACCGCCAAGGCATGTTCCAATGTTCATGTTCTACCGAGGCGTCTGTTTTCCGTTTGCTAGCCGTTTGGCTAACGTAAGGATACACAGGAGGTGTTTTGTAGCCTACATTTGGTCAAAAATTCCCAGAATACACCGAGGTATTTTTAAAAGGATGGCGGATCAGAGGCCAGCAGCTACCTCGGGGGCAAATTTCAAGTTTAAATGTACGTCAACTAATTGTAGCAATCGGGTTGATATCTGAAATGTTTGTTTTAAGTCCAAAGCAGTTATCTATGGTTGGTTAGTTGCTTAGTAGTTGCAGCTTCAGTGGCTATAGGTAGTAACTTGCTTTTATATTTAATTTAACAAACATATACACAATTTAAAAGGGAAAAGGCTCATTTTATTTATATTGAAACTTGTACATATAAAATATGTTACCTCTCGTGTCACGTGATGACACGTGACTGCTGCAGAAGCCGCGATCACGTGATGCAAGTCTGTTCTATTTAACTGTTTTCTTTGACCAAGGAAGGACAGTGTCCTTGTAAGCAAGGCACCTGGCCTCGCAAGACATCGCCTTGCGAGGCCAGGTGCGTTGACATTGAGAAACGCCTTATTATCTGTTACAGCTAACAGATAGTTCTTGGTATTTACATTTTCAATGAATATACTTCTGCTTGAATAATTTTTGTTCAGATTTAACTCAGATGTTGAAATTAATTATCTAACAGAAATAGTAGCAACTACCACCTATTTAAAGTGAGATGTTCCTTTCCAGTTATTTAATTTTTTTCTTAGATATCAGCATCCGCATGGGTGATCAGGGGTTTAAAAAGGAAATCAAGCTGCTTGTGGAGCTACATCATCTTTGACCGGTGACGTTTAGTTGACTTTATATATTTCACCTGTTTGGTGCAGATTCTGGCAAAATAACTGGATCAAGCATCTTTAGATGTTCTTATCTGATCAGACATAAAACCAGTTGGAATGTTATTATGTAGCTGATAACTGATGGAAAAGTTCTCACTTAAGTGAGAAGCTTCTTCATTGCTAATCAGTGTGAAAAATAAACAACATGTGCACGATGGCTAAAACCGCATCCAGGTCTGATCTAGAAATAGCAAGGTGCACCAGACAGAACTTCTCTAGACACCCCTACAGGTCTCAGGTCAGAGTCTTAATGTCAGTTTTGTTTTGTATCTCCACGCTCACCCATCCAGACTTCTCCGAATTGTCCTGCTCCCAGTTTCTTCACCATCTTTATGGAGTCTTTGGAAATCTCCCATGCGTCCTTATCCCAGGGTCTTTGAGCTTTGGGTTTCACACATGGACTTTCCAGTTTACGGCACAAACCATCTGCTTTGTCTGCAAGGTGCACACACAAAGACATCCTCTCATTTCAGTGGCAGTATGTAGCTTCCTGGAGCTCGGGGGCAGTATATAGATTTCAGGGTAATTTTACACCATATCACCGTGACTGTCGTTATGTTTGAGAAACATTACGGTGGACGTTGTCACCTGTGGAGCAGAAAGCATGCAACCGTGGCATGATTCACCAGACTTTGCCGGTCCTTCAGTTAATTCCATTGAGAGAATGCAATGCCAATTATTAGTTTTCTGGTGCTGTACTTTCCAGATCTGCTCGGGTTCCTGCGACTACCGATGATGTCATCTTACTACGGCAATACCGCTCGGCCAAAATATATTGAATCTCTTTTTCAATTCTGTTCTTTCACGTAGTTTTTGGAAAGAGTTTAGCAGTTTTGTTATTAAATACATGTTTCTTACTGCCTAAATGTTTTTGAACGCGGTAACATAACTTCCATAAATTGCACATCCAGCCAATCATCTAGTAAGACGTCATCGAGAGGCGCAGGACCCCGAGCCGGCCAGAAGGAAACATGGCGTCCCCCAAAAACGATAGACTTTAGACTTGATTTTTATGGTTATATGTTAAGAAACCGCCAACATTATTCAACTACTGGACATCATTTTATTAATTTTCAACAACATTTTGATGAGATTAACGATAAAAACTACACATTGTCACTTTAATATTCTAAACTTGAAACATTATTATCAGTATTGCTTCCAAATGAAAAAAGTAAATTTGATGGGTAGCTGCTGCTTAAAGGACTTAAAACCCACGTTAGTTTGAATTTTGACTAAAGTGATAGCTACGGGCAAAACTGCATCCATGATGTGTTTTTTTTTTTGGTCAACAGCTAATCTCCTGCGAGTTTTATGAAGACATTTTGGGTTCATGCACCCTGAAGAAATAAAAAAATTCGACTCGTATTGTGCTCCTGAGTCCAACTGATTTAGTTGAAATTGAGGTGGTTTCTTGAACACACAAAGATGTTTTCAGATGTGTAAGTTTTAGACTCTTATTCTGAAGAACTGAAAAAAGTTCTTAAAGCTCTACTGTTTAGTACCAACCATCAAGTCTTTTTATTATTTTTTTCTTCTGAGTGGCACTGATACGCTGTCATAGGGCGGCCTGTTTGTGGCGTAAACTGGACGGTGAGTCAGACTGTGACAGACTTATCATTAATGAGGGTTAGCTTTTCTCCTCTGATCAGAGCTGTGCTTACTGTGGTAATGCTTGATCATGCTGCTGATGTCGGGGAAAGAGATCTTAGGAGAGATGTAGAAGCCGCCGTTGTCCAACTTCCTGATTTTGTAATGCTTGACCGAGTCCATCCCTGCGGAATCTGCATCTCTGATTGATAGTGAATAATTTCCTGACGGAAAATCACAGAAAGAAAGAAAGAGAATATGTTAATGTTTAAATATGACTTTAATGACCTTTCAGCTCTATTTCTGTACCTTTAGATGTTTCACTTTCCCTGATGAGATAGGATCCTGGTTTGTTAGCTGGTGCTAACAGCTGCCTCTCTGCATCCTTTCTTGTGATGTCTTTAAAAAACCAACTGCAACAAATTGGAAGTTTTCTTACAATAATGTGCAAAATCAAACAACAACAATTAGCAGAGCAGCCTAACAGCGCTCAATAAAGCTTGCTATTAGCACATAGCTACTCACTCCTCTGTTTCCATGGTATCTACTTGGGCAACATAATTAGAAGGGATGAATCCTTCTTTTTGGGTGGCCACAGACCGTGCCTTCCACCAGTCACCTTGTCTGCAAATAAAAACATTTTACCACATCTAAAGTCATATTTTTTTAATTTTGCCACTTTTTCTTGTTTCTTTTTGATTTATTTTTGTTTATTTAATAAAATATCATTAATAAATAGTACATGTGTGTGTAAGTTACAGAATTTGTGATAGTGACCAACATTTACGTGACTCACTCTCCTAAGACCACCATCTTTTCTCCCTTCTTGAATCCTAAGTCATCAGGATGCGTAGCTGCATATGGATAAAGGCCGACCACTACTTTTCCAGATCCTTTTTGCTCTGAGACAGGAAAAAGAAACATGTTTAAACCATGTCACGAAGCAATGTTAACAAACCAGCACCAACATATGTGTGTTTAGAGCTGTTAAAATGCAAACAGACATCTTAACAAACAAACAAACTTAAAATGTTTAAGACACTTTGTCAAAGAGATCCAGTATGCTCTTAATTCTTCATGTTAAACACCCAAAGCTGTAGTTTGCTCTATTTTTCAAAGAACTATTAACTGGAAAACGTGGCGCTCCGTAGATCACATCAGCATGTTTTAGCTGCTTCCCTGTTCCAACACTTCATCCAGTGGTTGGATTAACTTGCAGAGAAACATAAAAAAATGAATGATTGTGACCCTCAAAGCCTGGCATCAATGCAGATGATCAACCTGAGGAAGATGCATCTCTTAGTTTTGAATACGTTTCCTTCTTTATTTCATTCATTTTAGATGCCATTGTAGCATTTGAAGTTGTCTTTTTCTCCTTTTTAAAAATATCTTTAAAGGTGTGGTTGACTGAAAATACATTTTTTTATTATTATTTCTGATTACAATTGATCACTCTGAGTTTTTCATGCAGGGTGAACATGAAAGCAGTCTCCTACACCTCTCTCCTGCATTAGCTTCTGCTAGAAAGTAGACAGTGAAATGCTAGGATTTGAAAATCCTCACATATCTATGTCACAATGTGAATTTGCATTCATGGCCTTGCCCATCGTGGCTTGCACCCGCCCACAGGGAGGCTTTTAAAAAAATTTTTGGAGCAAGGAGAGAGAGCGGAGAGTTTCTTGGTCATAGTGATTTTGCAAAATGGCTGAGTGTGTTCTGTTAGCCAATCAGAAGCAAGGTGTGTGCATATAATTAGTAATAATGAGTAATCCTGCTGTTTTCAGCCCACCTCTGAACCAGCAAACTTCTGCATCGCAGAACAGGGGTATCATAGCTTTTTTTTTATGACTCATAATACATTGGTTTACACTATGGAACACTGCAAATGTATTGAATAAATTAGTAAACCACACCTTTAAGCACATTTCCCAAAATGACTAGATACAAGAACTGTATGGAAGAAGAGTTTTAAAAAAAAAGTCCAAACAGAATCTTTGAAAAATTAGAGAAAAGGTTAGAGAAAAGTAAAGTTTTTAGTGCGACTCCCAACTAGATTAACGCTGTTTGCTCAAAGTGTTGAATTTATAATACTGGAAGGGTCACAAAATATGAACGCTATCACAAAAGTTTATGTCATTTTTAAATGGCTGTCAAGTGAATCACATTTTATTTAAAATAGTTTCCGTTTTTCTTACTTGGTAACAGAAACAATGGAAGCTCATTCCCGCCACCCTGATGTAAACAATGTATCTCTAGTTATTTTATAACAATGAGATAAGTTAGTCGTAATTTTAAAATACAGGAATATTTTTTATTAATCAGACTGGCAGGAATTGGTTTCCATAGATATCTGACAGTTCTTTATTGGTGTGACACAGCTGATGTAATTAATCCATGACATCACAGAACATCCGTTCTGATCTTGATATGACGTCATTGAACCCAACTTGACCTCCATAGCAGCTCAGACGTAAAACAGAGATGTGCAAACAGCTGCTTGGTGACTACGTCCATCGTTACTTTTCAAATTTTAACTGAGTGAAAACTCTTTAATGCTGCTACCTTGATTAGCATTTTCCCATTGAATTCACAGCTGTTGTGGCTAATAGGCCAAAGCTAATGACCCTGAGTGTTTTTCCTCCCAGGTAGCAAAATAATGACTTTTACCAAATAAAGTAATTGAAGAAAGTAGAAAGAAATAAACGAAATACCTTCCATTCTCTGGAATACCTGGCCAGGTAACAGTGTGTTAGTCTGTAATAGCAAATAAAATACACATGAAATGGTGTTTTTATCGTAATCAGCCGATTTTGACAGACCTCGTTTCATATAAAGGGAAACTCTGACTCACTTTCTTGCAAATCGGTGATAAATGTGAAAGTATTTCTAGAGAATGTTCTGCCTTTCTCTCCACCTACTTACTCTGGTGATTTTTGAAGTGGAGGTGGGGTCTTTGACATAGACCCTTGAGTCAGGACTTTCAGCCTGCTGGCTGGTTTTCCTCTCCACCATTCTCCCCAGACCGCCGCTGAGTGTGGACTTCAGACAGCCCATCCTGCCTGCAGGAGGAAGTGAGAAAAAAGGGTTAGTGAAGCGGTCTGTTACACATTTATGACGACTGAAACCAGAAGCTTGGCACACCTGCAACTCTCAGCTCTTAAAAATAAAGCGACAAAAACAATTTTTTTTTCATTTAGGCCACTTCTACTTATGTGCTGCAAGAAAGTCAAAGACAATCATCTATAAGTAGCAGCAGCACACAGAGCCTTGTAGTGAATCTTTTCCAGCTGAATGACTTTAGTTAACCATTTTGCTCGGATGAACTATTTCTTGCAGGTGGGATGAAAACCCACATCACCACATCCTCCTGCAGACCTAGTTACACCCTTGGACCTTTGACTTCAGCCTCCTGGGCTTTCAGGTTATTTATGACTTAAAAAAAACATATTTATGTAGAAAATATTTAGATTTAATCCAAATACTCTGCTGAAGTTTTAAATGGACGTTGTTTTCCTTTTACACCAAAAGCCCAAGGTCCAAGCCGATGGGGCTTTCATGGAAATTGCAAAACTTCACGAGTCAACGACTCGTTTATTTGACAAAAACGGATTAGTCATAAATGTGGACCAAGACAAAGATCTTACCGTAAAACCCACAACATTCATCTGTGTAAAAAAAGTGCAAAACTTTTTGAACAATCACTCGGATGTTTTTGTGTCAAATTAAAAGTGGTGGATGTAGAGCTGTGAAAACATCCTGTTTGAGGTCAAAGGTCAGACATGGTTCCATCAGTTAGAGCCACTGCTCCAGATCCTACAACAGCCCCTTCTCTTTAGCAGATCAAATCAGATTTAATCCTGTTTGATTCAGTTCAGTAAAAGCAGCGAGTGGCACGTGTTTAACATCACATGACTTGGTGCTAACCAGTAAACCCATTAACCACTTTTACATAAAACCAGTAAAGGCTACTACAAATATCACCATTTTAAAATTGAAACTAAAAGGTTTCCTGTCCACATCTAGATCAAAGGTGATAAAATAATTTTTTCCTTTACCGATTTGGGGAGTTTGTTGGATTTTTGCGCACATGTGTAAACACGAGTTTTGCAACCTTTGCAGTGTGTTGTAATCAAGACAGTTCCGCTTATTCTTTGAGCCCAGATTGCTTTGTTGCAGCTACAAAGTGTGACGTGTATTCCAAGATGTCATTGATAGAATCTAAAGTGGAATAAAATATAACAGCTAATAATCTGTAGGCAGAACGAGTTCAGCCGTGTACGCTTTACGGAAGCAGCATTATGTAAGTTAATGATGGCAGGAGCAGAATCATGAATCAGAACAGAAGAAAGAGCAAAGAGTGAGTCACCAAACATTTTTGAGTGTTGTTTTTTTAGAAATCATCTGTTTTATTCTGGTTTTAAAAGTTCTGCTCTGAAGGGGAAAAGCAGCACTCCAATGGGACCAGGCAGCATCTGCAGAGTTGAGATTGCTGCCAAAGTTTTGCTCTCCTACGTGTGCTAATGAAAATACTTTGTAACGTCCAGAAAGGGTCATGTTGACCTACATAGTGACCGGTAAGGACGTAATTTTCACTTTAGAAGTGGGGGGTGGGGGGTATCTTTATAGTGTGTTCTAATGGGAAACAGGCTTCAACACAAACGGTTGTTTTCCGCTTGGTCCTAGAGCTCAACCAGTGTCAATTTAATATAGCGTAATATTGCTTTTCGATGGTAAAAGGTGCAGGGGTCAAAACCATAGGTCAAAACTTGATTTTGGAAAAAGTGGGGGGACATACCCCCCCCCCCCCCCCCCCAAATTACATCCATGCCAGTAATCTACAGAAATAACTCAATTTTCTAAGCGGATTTTAAACTCTGTCTTCTAACACCCAGAAGATTAGTCAGTGCTTGTAGACATTCCATGAAGACAATACTGTCAGCCTATGTCTCCAAGCAAAGCTTTCCTCTGATAAGACTGCAGGATTCCACACTCTGAATATAAAGTGAACATTTACAACTCATAAGTTAAATAATCATATGGTTGGATGAACCAGATGTTATATGAAATGTTGAAATAATCTGTTCTGTTGTTCTGACAAGGATATTACATATTTTCATCAGTGCTGTGTGGTACAACAAGTTACTCACCATCTACACTCATACACAATCTTCATAAGATATAAATTACAGTTGAGGTCACATATCACATAAGTTTAAAGATTCTTTATCCACAGAATGGGAACATCTTAAATCTGGAAGGTGTGGTTTCTGAGGGATGTTTGGCACCGCCGACAAACCTGTCAAATTCTGATTTGCAGAAATGATAAACTCTAGATTATTAAAACCTGAGTGACTGCCCGAGTTACTCAGTTTCCAGCTGACACCTCGATTCGGCCAAATCGGCAACGAAGCCTTTTTGTAACAACCTCCTTTGACCTTAAAGTCAAAACCTTGCCACGACGCTGCAAGCGATTACAGACAACAGCTCATTCCAGAGCTAATGCAGCTCTCAGACATCCATCTTGGACACCTAATCTGCAGACCCCGAGTTGCATCTCGTGGCCGGGGAAGCTGAACTCAGAGGAAGCTACTCATCTCTGAGTATCGTGATCTCGACGTCTGGCGACCTCACCACTCTGACCGCAAACCTCCGGACCGCCGGGAGCAACTCATACATGAGTACCGTAGACCTCCATACTGGCGTCTGATGCTGTTTTATAAATAATCAACTCTCTAGTTTATAGCAGACCAAGATTCTCTTACACCCAGAATTCACAATCTCTTCCAGATACAAAGGCTCTAATGAACAGCACTACACATACACTCCATCACACATCACAGTCCATCACATACCATTTGTTCATAGCTTGTCATATAATATAATTAGTTTAGAAAATAAAGTTTTTTTTAATTATATACTTTAGGGCTGCAGCTATCGAATATTTATGTAATCGAGTACTCTATCGAATCTTTTATCGATTAATCGAGTACTCTAATAAATTACTCTTTTGCGTTTTTAAACCATTATATCAAATAGCAAGTCATAAAATATGAAAGACCTCTTGAAATGAGAAAGCAATAGCCAGTTATTCATTCAAAATTAGTTTTCAAAACTTCAGCATTTCAACTTTACGTCACAGTAAACGAGAGGCTGCGGCCCAAACAGCACCAGAACCGCTCACGGCGCATGCGCAAACATGGCTCGCCAGCTGTTTCCCTATTAACACACGTTCTTTTTAATTTCTACACTTTTTTTATCTCACACTAACAACGATTGTCGAGAAAGCATGTTTGCCGTGGTTATGTCAAATTATATTGATCACACAACATTTATTTACTTTCTTTCGTTTTCCTCCGCCACTCCTAAATACCTGTGTCCTTCTGCAGCAATCCTGAGAGACAACGGACATCAATAACAACACAGTAAAAAGTCCGACGTGTTGTAAAAACTGCTACTTTTAGCACATTTTAAGTCCGACGTGTTGCTACCAGACGTACGGTGTGAGCTGAAACTAAGTGCTACAAATGAAAAAGTCGCACAGTGTCTGCAGAATATATAGAAATACAGGCTAAAATGCATTATCTTGTAGAGGCTCCGAGTCCGCTTGCAGAAGTGACATTTACATGTGGATGTTTCCTGGTCAGGTTGCAGCATCGAGGATGTGGTGTTGTGGCAGGCTACATCCGTTTTACAGTATTTACACTGGAGTACGTTTTCCGCCTTACGACGTGAAAATTGGTCCCACACCGTTGGCATTTTCTGTCTTTTTCGCACTTCACCGGGGTCCACATTGTCCACCACGGCTTAAAAGAAAGTTAAGTTGCGTTTGCTACTTGCGTGTGCATTCAGTGCAGTGTGTATGTGCGTCACTTATTTCGGTCTGGGTGAAACATGACCCCGGGCGATTGCAAAGCCATGAATTAATTAAACATGAATTAAACGAAGCTTCGAGACAGAGAATTTGACTCGAGGATTTTTTGTACTCGAATTATTCGAGGTACTTGAGGAATCGTTTCAGCCCTAATATACTTGACTCGGTCTGAATTAATACGAAGTGTGTTTATGGTCCCTGAATAAGCAGAGAATCCTAAACGCTTCTGGTTAAACATTCAAAGATCTATCAGGTTGATATTTTATATTTATATAGAATAATCACATCTTATTGTTCATAGTTAAATACGCAGTAGTTACGCGCACACACACACACACACACACACACACACACGCACGCACGCACGCACGCACACACACACACACACACACACACACACACACACACACACAGATGTTTACTTCAGAATATGTACATATTTCCAGTAAAAACTGTTGCAGTGCCAGCCTCTTGTTCACCTCCACTGCTGCAGGAGACTCCGCCCATCACATCACTGCTGTTTAAATGATTAGATGAGAAAATAAAATGATGTCATACTCCTGATATTATTATTATTATTAAGGTAGCACGACTCGTAGCACGACTCAGGGTTGTGAATGACCACAGTCACCAATTCTTGTCACGTGTCTTGCCCATGTATGTCTGATCTCTGAATTGTGCGTACTGAAACTCTAATGTCCCTCTGGGATTAATAAAGTATCTTTGATTTGATTTGATGAGTCACTTTTAATCGTCTAAGTTTTTGCGCAAAGCCACAAACTAAGACACTCAAAATAAAAGGAAAATAAAATATGGAGTGGAAATGGAGGGAGAGGAGTTAAGTGCCTGCTCCATCATAAGAGGGTTGCAGGTTAACACCCTACTTCAGTCTCTCCTGGTCATTGTGCCCTTGGGCAAGACACTTTACCCACCTGCTGGTGGTGGTGGTTGAGGGGACCAGTGGCACCAACTTTATGGTAGACTTGCATCTGTCAGTGAGCCCCAGCCCTCATGACATGGACGTAATTTTGGGGGGGGACAGGGGGGAAATGTCCCCCCCACTTTTTCCAAAGTCAAGTTTTGACCCCTGCACTTTTAACCATCCAAAAGCAATATTACGCTATATTAAATTGACACTGGTTGAGCTCTAGGACCAAGCGGAAAACAACAGTTTGTGTTGAAGCCTGTTTCCGATTAGAACATACTGCAAAGATACCCATACCCCACCCCCCCACCCCCGTGTCCCCCCCACTTCTTAAGTGAAAATTACGTCCTTGCCTCATGACAACTGTAGCTCATCACCATGTGAGTGTGAGTGACTGTTGTGAAGTGCCTCGATGGATTCTTGGACTACATATAAGCCGTTTACCGTTTCCAACATCAGGTTTCTCCATGTATTTAGAAAAGTGCATGTTCTCGATGCAGGCGTTTGTGATTATTTAAAACTTCTCACTTTATTTCAGTCAGATAATAAATTTCATGAATCCGTTGTAACAAGGTCGGGTAAAACAGGAATGTTGCTTATCTGGAACTGAAACGCTGGTTAGAGTTAATGTTTGACCTGATATTGGAGCTGGGCGTTAGGCGTCACTCTCAGGGGAACCAGCAACCCTCGAGACTCACACATTTCTTTACACTTACGCCATTCAGTGAAAACGTACAGTTTGTCCCCCACCACTATCCTCTTGTAGAAACAGTTTTGGGAGTAATTCTTTAATAAATCTAAAGTGAAGTTTGCACAACCAGACCTGATTTATGATGTTTAAACAAGAAAAGGAGGAAGAAATGTTCAAATGATTTACAATCGCACAGGTTAACCTGCAGGTCAGCTTCAGCTCCGTTTTGAACTGTTTGCTTCAGTTCCCCAGTTTTATTTTTAACTCGAGTCCAAGAACAGACGGAAACTGTACCGAGGGTCTGAGTGGACCTGAAGGACCCCATGTGATCCCCCCCCCCCCCCCCCCCTCCCGCAATGAAACATGAGGAATATGAAGAAAGCAAAAAGAGAAGGAAAAACATTTTTTTTAAATGATTTTAAAAAACCCTCTTAATCATATCAAGTAATGTGTTTAATCCTGTGGACAGTAACGTTTTATCTGTTGGTGTGTGTGTGTGTCGATCAGCTCTTACCTGTCAAAAGTAGAAATCCTCAGTGGGAAAAATGCTTATTCCAGCATATGGATGATTTAATTTTTTAGTCCAGAGATCTGCTATTTGTGTTGATCATAAGACACACACACACACACTCACCACTTGACTTGTGGACGGTTGTAGCAGAATGAGGAACTGGTCGGGGATTTTTTTTTCTTACCTAAACTTCCTGGTACAATTGTCTAATGATTATTTGCATAATCAGCATCTGACACACTCATTCATAGACACACACACATGCATGCACGCACACACCTGACAACACATTGTTAGAGCCCCTAAAGGCTTTTTAACTTCATGGTAAAATACAATAAGTACCTCTCACTTAGATGTGTTTAATGATCACTTCAGCAAATTTAAGTTCCTTCAAATCAAATTGCTCCACAGCGCCACCTACTGACCAGGCTCCACAGATAAAACACAGTAGGGGGTACTTAAATTTTATTCTGTTTTCTTTATTTGACACCAGCGGTATAAAAATAGTTACAGAGTCAGACAAAATGTTGCAGATTCAAGACAAGTGCTGTACATGCTGGGGGTGATGAGCTGAATTTTCACAGACTTGTTGACATCAGACCGAGTTCACCGAACCATCATCAAGCTGTACATCACTAAACAAGAACCACACTTGTGTCCCTATGTGAGCAGTAGTCTAAATAAGTAACGGTAAAGTGACAGTTTTGTTGGTTTTAAAGTGTTTTACTTCATAACTTCATGAACAGCCTAAGTGCAGAGAAATAGATACATTTGACCAAATCAATGAACAAACAGCTAATCAGCACACACAACCTGCTACTGCCTTAAAACTGTTCCAAGATTTTATAATTTCATTTAGAAAACCTTTACAATGCCAATAATTAAAAATATGAGGAATTACTTGTTTTTTCATGTAAAAATAACGGCATGTAGCACTTTTGGGCTTTTAGTAATTAAATCTGGCAAATATTTCCAAAAAACCAAGGTCGTTCATTTTTTTTCAACACATTTGCAGTGGTCTATAAATTAACGCCTTATGAGTCGCTCTCTATGGGAAAAGAGCTCTGGTGCTCCTGTTTCAGGAGCAAGAAGTTTGCCAGGCAAGAGGGTAGCAAATGATGGCAGGATTTGGAGTCTTATTTCCTGATATTTGGACATATAGCCTCTGATTGGCTAACAGAAATGTGACTCTACCATTGACTTGGTTTGATTTGCAGCGTTGATGTTTTATCTTCACAAAGAACACAAGCCTGAAGGAGTTCTGTCACGTTGTAGAGTTGCTAATGCTAACAGTTAGCTTCTACTAGCTGAGGATTGCTCTGCGCTCTCCTGGATGCTAAACCAACAACAGCCTTACTTGTCATGAGCCAAGACGGGCGAGCCCATGAATGCTAGTATTCCATGAGACATTTATCTGTCTGGCTTTTCTAATCCGAGTGCTTCCATGTCTATTTTCTATCAGTGGCAAACGCATGAATTAGGAGTAGAAGATCGTTTCCGCATTTAGCCTGCACGTTAAACTCAGATCAGATTTTAAAAAATAGCAAGTAAAAATTATTCCTAAGTGAACTTGGTCTTCACTATTTCTGCCAAAATAACCACATAATGCAAAAATGATAGATTTAGATTAGCCAGGTCCTATTTATGAGTCCTGTTGGGCATCTACACTATTTCTCCAAACAAAGGCTGTTCAGGAAGCCATCTTTCTTCATATTGTTTAAACAGAAACACTTTTTAAAGTAATAATATCCCTTTAAGGTGCAATGTTACAGTAGGCATCAAAAACAGTATAAAACCAGACGGAACATACATGCAAAGTGATCTGTACATTAGGTTATGTTAGCAGGAATGTGTTTCATTTATACGGCGATACGTTTACTGTTGAGAGTTAGAGAAAACACAACTCTGGAGCTCAGTATGTAGCCGCAGGCAGCAGCTAATCAGCTGAGATTTGAGACTTTACAGCCGATCATAAATCAGTATCGGTCCTGTGAAAGAATAAAAAAACTGCCCTGTTGCTCTTTGACCAGGAAGCAAGTGGAAACCGTTTCAGATAAACCGAAGGACAGTCCAGACGTCATCAACTGAATGGTAGGGCTGACGGTAAACGTAGTCACTTGTGCTGAAAATAAAACAGGCTGAATTCAAAGGTCAGAGTGGAGCCACAAGATATTTCTACCTTAAATGAACCATTGTGACCTATATTTGTCTGTGTGTCTTCAGACATGTGAAATTCTTTTTCTCCAAAATTTCAAGATTTAGAAGAAGGAAATGAAGAGAAACAAGTTTTAAACAAAACTTTCACTGTGCAGCAGTTTTACAGCCGTATCCGTGGCAACACAAAATGTACATGTGACATTTCATTTATAGGCATCTATATAATGCGACCGAAGCAAAATCGTGACACGGACCTGAACGCACGGCCTTTCTAAACACCAGTAGGGGGCGACTCTTTCAAATAGCCACGCCCATTTTGGGAGTGGGCAAACCAAAGAAGAGGAAATCCTTTACCAGCTGTAGTAATCATGCCTAAAGTCTAGTCTCATGTGCTCAAGTACTCATGTTTGTGTTTCTGTGGAAACTGGATATAGTTTTTTGATTCATGAGCTTTAGAATTTACTTTTTTAAATTTTGTTTCTTTAAAGAGCAAGTCAACCCCTACCAGAGTCTAACTCCACTCCCACTTCATGTTTGAAAAATGCAACAAATGCTGTTGCCTGGCAGACCGAGAGGGCGGAGCCGCTAACAAATACACACACACAGGCTCACGACAGCATTGTGACATCATAATGTACCAGTTTACATCATAGCATACCTCTTAGCCAATAGCGGTGGTAGATTTAAATTAGAATGCAGTGCAGAGTTTTTACCTGACAACGGCACAACGCTGCCAGTTTTAGGCAGAATATTTAAATTTTAACCAAGATGCACTGAAGTGCCAAATTATTGACGACACGTGTCTGCAGCACGATTAGACACTCGTTTATTTAGTTCATCAGCAAAAAAAAGTTTATTTGGGGGTGACTTGCTCTTTAAGAGACAGAAAAGCTTGATTCTCACTGGTTCTTTATGTCAAAGTAATCCTTCAGCTGATCTCAGCCACATAAACAGAGACGTTCTCTCCTCTAACTCTCAGCAGGAAGTGGAACATTTGCATTTCCAGACCTGTCAAACTCCTCCTAAGGCTGTGATGATATTAGCATTAATAGACAATCAGAACAGTGCAATTTGTTTAGTTGTTCTCAGAGGAAGACTGTTACACCCAGGGTTCCCCACCCTTCGCGCTACCCCGCTGGAACATCCTGCACCCCCCCCCCCCCCACACACACACACACACACAATAAATCCAACTCCTATAGTCTTTCTAATCTAGTGTGCAGCAGAGTCTTGATCACTCGGTTAAAAGGAAGTAAAAGCCTTTAACAGGCAACACAGCATCACTACCTCCAACATCAGTCTACTCCCACTGAGAGTCATATCAGCATGTCTCAGAGGTCCTACTAAATGTTTCAACTACTGAAAACTCACACCGGAGAACCCCCTAAATCCTCTTTCACTTACCTCATTCAACCGTTGTGTTTGATAAAAACCTGAAAGCAAAATCAGTTTGAAAAGAACCACAAAACCGTCCCTTTGTGTACTCTGACTGGTTCTAGTCCACATGGCTGCATCTTCACAGTGGGTTTGAAGAGTCAACGCTCCGCTTCTAAAAGTCACATGAGCAGCGATGGTTCAATGAGCCAGCAAGTTTATCATCACGGTGCCTGCAATCCATCCTGCAGCCTGCTGAAGTTCAGCTGTTCCTTTGCTCCGCCTCCCGCCGGCCAGAGGCGTAGGATCCCTGGTTGTCCTCCGCATCGTCTCCATCTGCAGACAAAATGAAGGAGAAAAGCACAACTCCTGCTTTTTAGGATGGAATATAACTCTGGACGGTTGGACAACAAGTTAAAGGTTTTTTTTTTTCAAATCATACTGTTTTATATCACATCACTTGTATCTTCTCTTTTTGTTTTACTCTTTGATGCTGTGCCTAGTGATCTTTTTCCATTCGTTTCCAGACTAGCCTTGTCCGTCTGACCCATGATTAACCTCCTGAAACTACCCGAATTTGTGTTTGGTGCCAAATAAAAGAAAAAATAAACTATTCTAGCCATTACAGATTAGTCAACTCTCTAAACACACACATAAAAAATTTAACAAACATTTTGACTAACAAAAAAAAAAAGACACATTCAAAAGAGAATAAAATATTATAGTGCAAGAAGTACATATGTGGACACTGGGTCTTAAGAAGTTGTTTCCGTTGTCTGATTGTTACAATACAACAAATGGGCATTTTGTGGTTGAATACATTGATCCTGGTATGATAAAAGCACATTTTGTCCTATATTAGGTTTAAATCACCACTAAAAAGCACATCTCTGCCACCTGCTGACTGAACTGGTGCCTGCCGTTTTCTTAAATTGTGAACTCTGGACTGTGTTTCCATAATCAGTGATTAATCATGTATAACAATCATGATTTCAGTAATGAAAACAAAAACATACATTTCTGGATTATTCTTCCATCAATGAGTAGTCTTGGCTTTAATGTACATTTAGTTCACTAATCCAACATTGACTGAGAGACTATCTAAAGCAGGGGTGGGGAACCCTGGTCCACAGAGGGCCGGTATCCAGCACATTTTAGTTTCAACCCTGCTTCAACACACCTGATTTCAATCAGCAGGTGATTAACGGGCTTCTGCAGAGCCTGATGAGCTGCTGAACAGGTGACTCAACCACTGAATCAGAAGTGTCGGAGCAAAGACATGCAGGATACCGGCCCTAACTCTTGATCTAAAGACTCAGGTAGCGCTGTCGCGGTAACCGCAAAAATGAAATATCGCAATATGAAGAAGCCCACCGCGCTGCATCATGGGCCACCGCAATTACTGAAATTGATTCAACTCAATGATGCATGTTGAGAAGGATGGCTGCACTGGTATCAAAACTAAATGTTACTTCGCTCCTTTGGGAGCACTTTGGTTTTCAGTACGTCAGCTGCTGCGCAGCCAGAGTCCTTAGCCGCGACAGAGCTGCCACCAGCGGCAAAAAAATAATAAACGCTCGGAGACCTGCTTAAGTCCCGGGCAAGCACTGCTTCTGCAGCCGTCCCGAAGAGAGTTTGAGCCGAGCTGGAGCTCACGCGCTACCTGCAGGAGGAATGCATCCACCCTAAAGAAACCCCCCTGACATGGTGGAGCAACAACCGGGAGAGATTCCCTTTGCTCGCCAGAGTCGCACGCAAGTACGTGTGCGTTAGTGCAACGAGCGCACCATCCGAGAGGGTTTTCAGTGTTGCTGGAAATGTTGCCACCCCTCTCAGATCCTCTCTCAAAGCGTATATGGTTAACATGCTGGTTTTCCTTGTAGGTAACAAGGACGTGACCGAGCTATAAATCACCGTCATTCGTGTGTGTGTGAAAGTGAAAGTGAAATTATAGTGCCCCGCGCCCGGTACATGTAATTTTTTATGCTTGATTTTAAACAACTAAACACAATGGGGACTTGTTTCTTATTTGTTAGATGCTGCAACCAAATTTGCATTTAAAAGTTTAACCTTCTCCTGAATTTTGTTGTTTTTAAGTTCAGTCGGACTCCGACTGTCGGAGAAACAAACGTTACTGCGATCTGTGTTGTTACTGCCCTTTGATCTGCATTCAGTAAAGTGTTATAAAAGAAGGCACGGCAATTTTTAACCTTTTTTAAATGTGTAAGCATTATGTTTAGATAGTACTGCAATAAAAAAAAGGGCTGCAATAATATCGCACACCGCAATATTAAGCCACCCTGAATCACCGCAGGGGGAATTCCTCAACCGCGACAGCCCTAGACTCAGGAGTGATCCAACTCCCATTCACAGCATTTACAGCATTCAAACATTTAGATCTTATTGACTTTGCTTGACCAAGTCCCTAATATCTATCATAATTCATTAGCAAATTAGTGATTTTCCAAACCTTTTCTTCTATATACATTTTTGAATTGCACAACAGTTTAACATTTGTTTATGTTTTCCTCTATGCTATTCCACCAAACCACTCCTCGGACTGAAATGGCCATGCATGTTTGTGTGGTACATACACATAGGGCTGCTCGATTATGGCAAAAATAATTATCATGATTATTATGACTGAAATTGAGATCTCGATTATTTTAGACGATTTTTCAATTTATGTTGATTTTATTTGTTTTTATTCAGTTATAAAATTGCTCAGGGCACAATCAGGACAAAAATAAGAAACAAGATGATCACTAAAATAACTCCGATTCCCAGTATAAAAAGACCAATATACTTATAGCTCCTAGTTTATGACCCAAGGGCTATAGACCTTGGTTTAACTCATTTAAGTCTAACCAGTGCAGACCCAAATACCAATATCTTGCAAATACTGACAGCAAGAATTATACAGTGGCATTTATAACAAATAAATGCAAATAAATTGATGTTCACAAAATGTTGCATAACATTTATTGAGTCGTGTCAAGGTGCTGTAGGAGAGTGCACTAGCACCGTGTCCTCAGAGAGATTAGTTATTAGTTATCAGCGTGAGGAACTTATTTCTACCTTATTTATAAACTATTTATTTACAAGTCCATCAGTTAATGTAATAATTGTCCCAACCACAGCTGCACCCCCCACCCCCCAACCCGGTCTCACAGCAATCGGGGCAAGCTGCACGTGTGTTTAGCACGCCGCACGCGCACATTTAGCTGTTTTTAGTGGCTCAGGAGTCCGCAGGTGCGGTGTGTGTCACTCACTCTGGTTAATCCAACAGGGAGCCGGCTCCGAGAGCTGTCTTTGGCGACTGACACATCACTGCATCATTCCCTTTCCTAATGTCCTGAAGAACGGTCCGGAGCGCAGGCGGAGTGTTTAGCTAACCTGCAGGAAATGTCGGCGACAGTTATCCAGAAAGTAGCTAAGGGTTACCAGAGATGTTTCTGAGGTGTTCGCAAGGTACTTTTAAGTTAAAAAGTCAAGAAGGGGGTCTGAAAAGCTGCTAGAAATAGCGTCAAAGTCACTAAGTTGGCAACACTGTGGGAGGAGCGCTTCATTTGCAACTCAGGGTAGCGCAAGCGGGAGGAGCAAATAATTGGCTTGTTTTGTTTGTATAATCGTTCAAAACTCAGATCGTAATCGTGATTAAAATTCGATTAATTGAGCAGCCCTAGTACGTACACGATTGTCTCACGTTATTTTTGGCTTCTGAGCATAATCATCTCCTTCTCTCTCCCTAAAATGTTTTTGTAAGTTCAGTGGAAGAAGTAGATTTTTTGCTTTATACATTATTTGCACTGAGTTATATTTAACATTATCGTTGACCTGAAGCAGATTAGATTTTAAAAATAGATTACTGGTATGCTCACAGAATCCTACATTATGTATTATTCTTATTGCTTTTTTTGAAGATTAAATAACGGCTGTAAGGTGGTTTTATAAGTATTTCCCCACACCTCTATACAATAATTGAGGTATGGCAGAATAAGTGAACAGTACAATGTATGCAACACTTTGCTTTTCAGGAGATATTTCACTTTAGATAGTATTCCTATACTTCTTAATTTAATGAACTTTTGCACCATATTCTAAGCTTTTTGATTTTCACCTTAATGACGAATCTAAGAGGCAACATTAACACTATATTCAGATGCATTACAAACAAAATCTACACTTATGGTTGTCTAACAGATGTAGCAAGCTGATGGTAACTAAAGGGAGGAGTTTAAATTATCCAGAGAGATAAAATCTGTTGCTGTTTTTCTTTATCTTCTTAAGAGCAAAATCTCCTCTAAGGATACCTTATCTGTAGAAACAAGTCAGAATTTCTAGTTATATCATCTACTCACTAATGCAAATCAGGCTAACCTTTTAACCTGCTGTCATCCTTTAAATGAAGTGTTTTGATCTGTTTTACTCTTGGATTTTTTGCAACCCGATGTGCCGAGTTTTTTTTTAAATATGTATCATTAAAACACCTTAACATTCAAAACTAATCTTCTATTCCAGATCTGAATGTTTTTAAAACACACCATGGATACTAAATCCACTGACTATGCTGTTGTCCTTTAAGTGAACTAAACACTGCTTTTGCAATCATATAAATCTACTGATGGTCTTCGCTGCACTGAGATTAAGCTGGAAATCTCTGATCAATAGTTTCTTTAAAGCCAAGAATAGATTTCTTCTTTGGGAAAGCTCTGAGGTCAGCAAGTCCTTCAAACTCAACAGCTGTACAGGCAAGTTGACTCGGTGAGGACCAGTTCTTATCTCTATTTGTAGTTAGACAGGCCACACACACACACACACACACACACACACACACAGTTTATAAAGTTTTATTTTATTTATTTTTGTTCCCACAGAAATGCTCAATGATAGGTATTTAGCTAAATAATTGCCCCGATAAGAACTAATATTTAATTTTAGGAAACTTAGTGCTGCTGTGTTTGAGTAGCAAAAAGGAGCATAGACTTCAGGTTTGCTGTACTGTTTTCTATCGGTCATCTATTAATGATGCCTTAATGTCTGTCTGTAAATTATTAATCCTTCTATAGAAATCAATAAGCTATACAACATTAGTTCGGTACACAAGCCTCACAATTATCCACTCATATTTCTGTGCAGAATTGTTTTTACCTCCAGGATGGTGCATTGAACAAATGGTGTCTTTGATAACCAGATTGTTTAAAGATTCACAAACTTTGCCACAGATAATCATTAACATAAACCATGCCGTTTCTCATCCTCATAGGGTTTATGATCACCTTGGAGCGTTTCATGACTGGATTTCACATCTTTTTGGGACAAATCCATCCGAACACAACTTTGATGATAATAATTTGCAACAAAATTTAGATTTATTTGTACTTTATTGGCTTACCTCCTCCTCCGGTGTTGATGTGCAGCCGGGACAGAGACAGGCTGAGGGGCAGCTCTCGCCCCTCGGGGTCAATGGGACTCTGCAGGATGTCGTGCATGGCGTTCCTACGCCCCGTCCTCCCAGAGGCGATGAAATCTGCATACGTGGCCTCAACATCAGACATCGTTTGTGCATTGTTCACAGGACAACACCTACAGAAAGGTCACCTGACACTTTATGACCAGTGATGAGTCAACCACCAACATCTCAGTAAGTGCTACTAGAAATTAACAACTGATCTGCGTTTCTATAAGCTAAACATTTGTACTCTATTTTGGAGTAAAATAAGAATAAAGAGGTTGGAACAGCACGTTGTTTTAAGCCTGGAGCTTCAAACACAACAAAGAAAAATGTATTTATTCACAACAGAATAAAGTAACACGACAAGCTAGTCCCACAAGACAACATATCACAAATCAATATAAGCTACAACCAGGTTTCGTCAAGTTCCTAACATCTCCTTACCTTTTGTCAAAATGTATAGCCTAGCAAACCGGAGCTACATTCTCGGGCCAACGTAACCAAACGATGAAACTAAACAAACAGAACCTTCAAAATAAGACAAAGAAAAGCTAACAAGAACTTTAGCGTGTCCAAACCGGACAGGGAACACCCCGCAACGAGTCAAAACGAAAACACTTAATTAATATAAACCGCATCAGTGGGTCGGCTCCAAAAGTCCTCGGTCTTTTCTCTCTGGACGTCGCATTTCCCTTCTTTTCGTCCAATCAGCAGCCAGAAATCCGAGTCTGCGCGCTGATTGGACGGGAGACATTTAAGGATGAGAGGACCGTCGATTCGCGCGGTGCATTCATGGTCATCTAGTAATAATGAGATATCTTTGTCACCCTAACCCTAACCCTAACTTCCCTTCTGTTTAGTTCTTTATTTCTTCAGTCTGACACTATAAAAAAAGTCAACTTCATTTATCTGAAACTAGATCTGTCTCTTTTGATTTACTTGTAAAAGTAAACCATGATGAGTTAAATTTAGGTTTTTTCATTAAAATCATGCCAATTTATTTTGACATTGAGCTTTCTGACGTTTTTTTTCCTCTTGAGAGTCTCAGTGTAGGGCATCATAATTAACTGCCTGTAGATTTCATCTCCATCATATTCAAAACCAGAAAGTATTTTTATACAGTCAGTTTTTACAGGTTGAGTTTTTTATATAATTGTGAAACACAAAATGTCTTGAATCTGCAATATGATGTATCTTTTCATTTAGTTCATCGTTTTATTGAACATCTTTGTGAAAACTGCAACACAATATTAACTAGAACTTTGATTTCAAACCACAGGATGGCGCTGCTGTCATTACGATTTGTGCCCATCAATATTTAACTGTTACGTTGGAAGATTAGGGGTGCTTTCCCCCACTAATTGACATACAAAATATTTTTCCTGTTAATTAAAACAGAACGAGATGTTTTAAAGATTTTGAACAAGTTCTGTAATTATTTCAGGTTTACAAAATGATGTTTTATTTGTTTGTTGCCAAAGTGCTGAGACTAACTCACATTACCTTAAACTATATTGATATTATAAATCCAGTTATAATGAAGAATATATATCTGCATTCACTCTCCATTAAATCTTAAACTGGCATTAGCAGCTAATTTCTTTTGTAGCATGCTTTTGACATTTATTCTAGTTGTTTTTTGCATATCAGCAAAAATAGGATTTCTCTGAAAAAAAAAATAAAGAAAATATAGTTCCTATGCCTTTTAGTAAACGTGGCCTTGGTCAAAATAATACATCACAGAAGGAATCTTACATGCATTTCAGAGTGAACTGGCATACTGAAAACACTCAAAAGAAATGAAACCCAGAATGTAAGAGAAAAAACTGGAAACATTTGAATTATGTATATGCAAAAGGACAGATGGTCTTGTATAAAATGGCTGAGAGCTCTGTAAGACATTCAAATGAACTTTATGTACAGCTGATGCAATGCTGTTGGCTGCTTTACATAAACCCAAAGAAGAAGACATTCATTAACCACCAACAGTGAGCGTTACATTAAAGTCTTTACATTCAAAGAAGAAAACGTACCTGAGCTCTACCGCTGGAGACATCGTATGTCTTCCTCACGGCAAAGGTAGAACTCTTTAAAGGAGTTTAACCTCGTGAGATGAAAGCTCATTTTTTCTTCCTCACGCGTCATTCTCTCTAGATGTGCGTAGTCTTTCTGTATTATCAGCTAACGTTGGACTTTTTATAAGTGGACAAAGGTTCTCTCCGCTTCCTGATTTCTTTTCAAAAATGAAGATTACCATTCAGAAAGATTTCACCTTTAGTAGCTGCTTCCATAAAAGTGTAAAGTTCAGATCTCACTGGAGCTGTTTCTGCACAGGGATTTATCAGAAAAAGAGCCGGTTATGAAAAAACAGCAACAAAATCATCAAAGCATTCAAATTACATGAATTTAACTGAAACAGTTTAGGGTTGTGTCAGTCCCTGCTGGATAAAGTAACATTAAAATGGGACTTTGCTTAAAGAATCATTTTTTTAATAAAACCACAAAAATGTGCATCTTTATTTTATTCGACAAAGGCCAGGCATGGTATGCAAGAGCTTAAAAGACCCAAAAGAGGGAAGTATAGATGTCAGATGTAAAGGATTTTTTCAGTTTACATTGTAAAATTTCATTAACAGACAAATTGTGGAAATTTATGACAAAAGGCTGCATGAAATACGATGGCTTTAATAAACAAATGAATAAAATAAAAGAGAACATTTTAATAACTTCATTTTCACAATTTTGACCTCACAGAGAAAACGCCCCGTGTGGCAGCCCCCTCCCTGGGCTGCCACCTCACCATGGTGGAGGAGTCTGAGTGTCCCATTGATTCTAGGAGCTAAGTTGTTTCAGGCTTTATGCCTCTGGTAGGGTCACTCATGGCAAACAGATTCTAGGTGAGTGATCAGACAAAGTGCAACCCACAGACCCCTTATGAAAAAAAAAATGTACATGGAAGCAGTGTTACCTCACACAAATGTGGGTCCCCAGGGCCCCCCTCTGGAGCCAGGCCTGGTTGCTCCCACTGAGAGGCACAGAGGGGTGGGGTGGGCATATATCTGCACCCCATCTTGGTGCCACGTGTATGTTGGGGTTTACCCCGGTGAACAAGAGGGTAGCCTCCCTCTGCCTACATGTTGGGGGGATGGGTTCTGACCTGAGACAGTAGAAAGGTTCAGATTGGGTTTGTGCTTATGCACCAAACTGCAGGTTAGACTAGCCACGCTTTTTTGAATCCTTGGAGTGGGTGCTGGAGAGAACTCCTTCCAGTGACTTCTTTGTTCTGCTGGGGGACTTGAACTCTCACATGGGCAATGACAGCGAGACCTGGAGGGGTGTGGTTGTGAGGAACTGATCTGAATTCGACTGGTGTTTTGTTATTGGACTTCTGTGCTCGTCATGGATTGTCCATAATGAACACCATGTTCAGGCATAAAGGTGTCCGTGTGTGCTCTAGGCACCAGGATACCTTAGGTCACAGCTCGATGATCCACTTTGTTGTCATCTTATTTGATCTGCGGCTGCATGTCTTGGACATTTGGGTGAAGAGGGGGCGGAGCTGTCAACTGACCACTACCTGGTGGTGAGTCGACTTCGATGGTGTGGGGGGATGCTGGTCAGGCCTGGTAGGCCCAAATGTATTGTGAGGGTCTGCTGGGAACATTGGGCAGAGTCTCCTGTCAGAAGGAGCTTCAAATCCCACCTCCAACTGAATATCCAAAATATTCTGGGAGAGGAGAGGTACATCGAGTCCGAGTGGGACCTGTTCTGTATCTTCATTGTAGAGGTGGCCGACTGGAGCTGCGGCCGCAGGGTCATCAGTGCCTGTCGATGTGGAAACCCCCCAACCCGCTGGTGGACAGCGTCAGGGGATGCTGTCAAGCTGAAGAAAGAGTCCTGTTTAGTCTTTTTGGTCTGTGGTACTCCAGAGGCAGCTGATGGGTACTGGCAGTCCAAGCAGAGTGTGGCTTGGGTGGTTGCGAAAGCAACAACCTGGGAGTGGGAGAAGTTTGTTGACCATGGAGCAAGACTTCTGTATGGCTTTGAGCAGATTCTTGTCCACCATCTGACGCCTCAAGAGGAGAAAGCAGTGCACTACTGATAAAGAAACTTTATTAATTTCTTGCAATGCTTTGTGCATCACTCAACTTGTGCAAACTGTTTGTTCAGCAAATTGTCAGTTGTAATTTTTCTGCACACGTCCTAACATTCCTGGAGTGGTTTACGCCACAGCTTGCACAAATCAGTTTATACAGATTTGTGTTAAATACAAGATTTGATGCATGGAATAATACAGCAGGCAAAAATGCCAAGTATTACAAAAAAAACATTACAGGGATCAAACATTTCAGCATGTCATGTTCTGAGGCAAGAGTCTAACCCAGGACATGCAGAATAAGGAGACAGAGTCGGATTGAATGAAAAAATAATAATTTTAATAAAAAAAACGATGATTTAAGGGCGCACTGGAAATCCAGCGGGTGAGGAAACGGGAAGCAGCGTGGCTTGGGAAGAGGAGTAGTTTGTGGGAGGGGTGAGCCGGGCTAAAATCCAGGGAATGAATGAAGAGCAGTAGAGATGAATAGTGGAGATGGATCCGGACCGGTGTGGTTCTGGAGAGGGGGCGAGATGTGGAGGAGATCGGGTCGGCACTTGGAGGATGGTGAACTGGGAGGCGAACCGGGTAAAAATCCAAAACAGCGTTGGGATGAATCCTGATGAGAATCCAACCTGAGACGAGTAAATTCAAAAATTCATATTAATCGAGGTCACAAGAGAAAACACACGAGAGAACTTGAGCTAGAGAGCAAGCGAAGGCTAGAGACTACCAGTCAATAGTAATCATTATCATCATTGGGGCAGCAGTAGCTCAGGTGAGCGGGTTGCCTCATGATCGGTTCGATTCCAGCTCCCGCCAGGGGTATCCTGCTGTTGTGTCCTTGGGCAAGACACTTCACCCAACTTGCCTGTGTTAGTGGTGGTCAGAGGGGCCGACGGCGCCAAATGGCAGCCTCGCCTCTATCAGACCTCCCCAGGGCAGCTGTGGCTACAAGTAGCTTACCATCACTAGCAGTGTGTGAATGTGAGAGTGTGTGAAAGCGTCTTTGGGTGTCTAGAAAAGCGCTATATAAGTTCAATGCATTATTATTATTATTATTATTATTATTATTATCCGGCGTCGAGTCATGTCCACCTTCCTCCTTATTGTGGACTTCAGGAAAGTCACAGCCCCATCTCTCCCCCTAGTCCTGACGGACACCCCCGTCACCACTGTGGACTCCTTCCGCTTCCTCGGAACCACCATCACACATGACCTTAGGTGGGAGCCATCCATCAGCTCCCTGATCAAAAAGGCCCAGCAGAGGATGTACTTTCTGCGGCAGTTGAAAAAGGCCAAGCTGCCGGCCCAGATGATGGTGCAGTTTTACACGGCCATCATTGAGTCAATCCTCACCTCCTCCATCACTGTGTGGTACGCTGGAGCCACAGTGAGGGACAAAAATAGACTGCAGCGCATTGTGCGCTCTGCTGAGAAGGTGATTGGCTGCAGCCTTCCATCTCTCCAGGACCTGTACGTCTCCCCAGAACTCGGGGGCGTGCAGGTCGGATAGCAGCTGACCCTTCGCACCTGGGTCACAGACTTTTTGAGCCGCTTCCCTCAGGCAGGAGGTTACGGTCCATCCAGACCAGAACCTCTCGCCATAAGAACAGCTTCTTTCCATCTGCCGTTAGATTTGTGAACAGCTTATAAACACACAACCACGCTCGTCTTCTGTACTCGACACAACGTCACGTTATCGGCCATGTTACCATTACCTGCCTTTTTTATAGCAAAGTTTTATGCTAGTTTATTATATTTTATTCTACTTTATTCTATTTTTAATTATATTATTCATGTTATATGTAGCACGTTAGTACCGAAGCAAGTTCCTAGTTTGTGAATTGTTTGTTCACTGACAATGGCAATAAACCTTTTCTGATTCTGATAAGCCAGCCCGCTGATCAGCTGTTGCTCCCTCTCCTGAAACCAAGCACTCAGAGATAGTGAGAACACGAGACGAGTACTCACCCCGACTCATGACGCAGCATAATGTTGAATCAAGAACTGGGAGTCAACCAAGCTCAAAGGCCAAATGATAGTGTGGTTACAAAAAGATTGTTGAAGGTGGCGCCCCTGAGCTTTGTCAGGAGAGCTGAGACGAGGACGTGTTGCATGTGGATGCCAGGAACAAGTTGCATTCACTGTAATGTGACAATTAGCAGTAGTACCTACATAAAGATTGGGAATTTTGGCACCAGATGATCATTTAAAACAAATAGTTATTTTTTGGCAGTAAATGGGCGTCTACAGTGGCCACAGTAGTTTTAATGTGTCTGTGGTGTCTGCAATGACATCAGTGCTATTGATCCTAATAAGATTGTTGTGTCTTGCTGAACAGTTATGCAGTGCAGAAGTGTTAGTGTGGACCCAACGCTTTTTCAGTATCTTCCCAGTAGAATGAGAGGGGTGTGCCAATCCGTACAGGATACAGAAAACGTCAAAAGAACTCAAGACTTAAGGTGTCAACAAAGAAGATTGTTTCCATGAATGAGGAAACAGGACATAAGTAACATGATGCGTTAACTTGTGCAGCTCTAACTATGGCGTATACGGTGTTTCCGTCAAAAGGTTTCTCTTGTAGGTTGGTTCCTGCTGCTCCGTGCACGATAACAGCATGATCAGGATAATTCATCAGGTAAGCATCGTGTAATTCACCTGTAGAAATATTCCGTTGTTTTTACAAACTAATTTTGGCAGCTGTGGTTGCCAGAATAATTCTGTAAAAAATACTTTAAACATGTAAACTGTTTTACTGAACATACAGTAAATTACAATGTTGTTTACTTGTTAAATTTACATACTGCCTCATTATTTTATGCACGTTTTTAGTGTGATTTTATAAGGGATATTTTGTTAAAATAATGATTTTTTTACTGTATTTAGGTCACTGCCGCTCTTGCACTAGCTGAGCCTAGATTTTAACATGTACTGTTTAACCATGAAATTTAAATGTAGGGTAAGACCCAGTGCATTTAACATAACGCTGCGTTTTTGAAAATGTGTTGAGATATGACATGTTTGTGGAGCTGGGTTCCGACTATCGGTATGGTCCCCTCCCCTCAGCGGCAGCTCGGCGCATCTCTGATCGCAGCGGCGCCTGTCCAAATAATATCCAAAAAGGAACGCACAAATGCTTCAACTAATGGTCTAAGTTGAGAGACTGAAAATGGCGGAACAGTTTTCAGGCGAGGCCGAGGCTCAGGCTGAGGCCTTTCCCCAGCGCTAGCGCTGCAGTCACGTGGGCCTGATGCTCATTAATTATTCAGAATTTTAGGCATTTAATACACTTAAACAGAAGAGTGACAAAATTCTGCCCCCTCAGAGTTGTCATGAGTGTAAACTAGATCATTTAAACCTAAAACAAGTTTTGGAACCAGGCTGTGAACATGTTTATTTCTGCTGTGAATTTGGTACTTTTAACATGGGAGTTAATGAGGATTTGCTCGCTTCTGACACCAGCCCCTAGTGGATGAGGGTAGAACTGCAATTTTTTTCACTTCCGTGTTGGCTTCAGTTTCAGACCCGAATTATGGGGGCTTGTGTCAGACCAGCGGAAGGGGCACAACGCAGTTTAAAGTACTATTGCCATAGTAACGTCCACCATTGACAAGAACAGTGGTGGTCGGACAAAATGAAAATTAAAATACTTTTATTTAGAAACTTTTAGAAAATGTAGTGGAGTAAAAAGTACTGATAACTGCTTTAGTGGAGTAAAAGTTTAAAGTAGGCCTTTTTTATTCGATTGAATAATTTTTTCATACTAACACAGGAAAAAGGGAAAAAGGATCATAAACCTATCTCAGCTTAACCCCCCCCCCCCCCCCCCCTCCCATTGAAAATCACATACATCGGGACCAAAGCCTCGACTTAAGAGGTGCTCAATGTTGTTCTAAGCTTTGCTGCCATGGAGCAAACACTAACCAGCTGTTGCACGCCTGTGGCACTAACAGTTCTCCATATATAAGTAATAATCTCCATCACCAGTGGGTGTCGCTGCTGACGCTGGTACCCAAGCGGTCTGCCAGTCTGTCTGGCACGGATGGGGAGGATGTTTTATTGTGAGCAATGAGAGAGAGAGAGAGAGAGAGAGAGAGAGAGAGAGAGAGAGAGAGAGAGAGAGAGAGAGAGAGAGAGAGAGAGAGAGAGAGAGAGAGGGAGGGCGCGGAAGGGAGGGGAAGCACCTCTGCCGCTCTCCTTGCCTCCTGTGCGCAGTGCTCCGGCCCAGCCGCTCCTACCTTCCCACATCATTTCCTCCCCACAGCTGGCGTCTCCCCTCTGTCTGATGCAGGCTTTCTTCTCACTAACCGAGCTGGAGCAAAGACTTCGGAGGGGTGGAATGACCGTCTGCCTGCTCTGCATGGTCTGAATCTCGGGAAATTCGCACGTCGAGAGTCAAGTGGGAAGAAAGGAGACTCTCCATCCCCGAGGGATTTTATTTTACAGTAAGCAGGCGCAATGTCATTCCTACCGCTTCCTCTTCTCGCTAGAGCCCGTCTCTGCACCTCTCATCTGTTCAAAATGCTTGACGGGAAAATTGTTGGAATGTGACAGCCTGCTGGGAATATGGCCGGATGTAGTACATGAGTGGATGAGTGCGCCAGATGTGTTTTTAACAGATTTATTTAGCGCCAGTTTACTAAAACGTGTGGTGTGAATGGTGTCTTTGTAATTCTCGTGAAGCGCTGATGGGATTTTGCGCGCTTGCGTTGATTCTGCACTGAGAACGGGATCCCCCCCCCATTTCATCTCAGCTGGCTGTGCATCAATCCATCCGAGGCCGGAGTGTGTGGGGGTCGCAGCGATGAGCGGGGGTTTGCTGTGGAAACGCTTTTACTTTCTGATTGACCCAAATTTGAGCGATATTCGGGAGATTATCGCGCGTGACAGCGGCCCAACGTGCTCTGGCTGCGCGTCTTTGTGCCTTTGCAGAGAGACGCTTGGACCTTGTAGCCTATTTTTTGTTTCCCTCTGCCGTCATGAAAGCATGTGCACGTTTATGAAGTGCACCTTGCTGCATGAGCTCCAGCTCCGTGGTGATCACTAAAAAGACTGTTTCTGATCAGTAGCAAGCTGTTTCTCCTCTTCACCCTGGAGTAATCTCACTCATCACGCAGCCAACGCCGGGTTTCTGTTTTAGCAGAGATCCTCAGAACGTTTGCTCCTTGGAGCTGTCTTAGATTGTTTTAACTGTCCTCTTTGTGCTTGAGACACGCCCTTCAGAAGCATGCAGGTTACTCTAGCCATGCTCAGCTCCATGCTCTTATTTCATTAATCTCTTGGGTTTTTAGTGTTGTTAAACATTTGACATGCCCAGTAAAGATGTCTCATCCGCTATATGTCCGTTATGCTAAGGGAAACATGGCCGAGTTTGGCGGTTTATTAAATGATTTAGACCAAAAGGTGCATAGCAGGCAGGTGATAGTCCAGAAAGGTGCAAGGATGAAAAAAATACCTAACAATTAAAAGTGACAGGGTGATAAAGACGAGGATCTGGTAGTGGACGTGCAGATGAGTGAGTGCAGGTGAAGGATGACAGATATGAGTAAGAGGTACAGGTACAGATGAGCTGAGGAGAAACAATATGAGCCCTTTTGACATGTTTTATTGAATGTAGACAGTGTGTTAAATCAAAAATCAGCATGCGGAAATTTACGTGACAAAACTATGAATGTATAAGAAGTTATACAGTAATGATTATATTCAACAGAATTATAATAGTTTCTTATATTGTACAGCTCTAAATGAGAGAGTAGAGAAAGTCTACTGTGGCTGCATCCCATTTAGAGGTTCTGCTCATTAGTATTCGAACAACCAAAGTGTGCAGCCACATGTTTGGAATGCTGCCCTTGTTAGTACATGTGTGCTTCTCCTCGTCTTGCCAGTGAAAATGGGTCCGCTGAAAAGTGAACACACATTAAAGGCCGTGGTAGTTTTGCTCATTCATGCATGAATTATGACAGAGGTCAAGGGTGGACCCCCCCCCCCCTCCTCCACACACACACACACACACACACACACACACACACACACGGGCTGCACGGTGGCGCAGTGGTTAGCACTGTTGCCTGGCAGCACGAAGGTTGCAGGTTCGAAACTCGGCTCAACTGCGGCCTTTCTGCGTGGAGTTGCGTGTTCTCCCCATGCATGCGTGGGTTTCCTCCGGATACTCCGGTTTCCCCCACAGATCACAACATGCCCTATAGGTTATAAATTGTAAGTCGCTTTGGATAAAAGCGTCTCCTAAATGAATATACATAAACACACACACACACACACCCTCTCCACCCCAACCATCCTTATTCATCTTTAGGTGCAAAACACATACGTTTAAACTGAATTTGAACTTTGTTTCCTTCAAAACTTTTTTTCAAATATCCACTCAAACATGCATTTAGATTTGTGAAAAATCGACAAATTATTGACTCAGCTGCCCTGGGGCGCACTGACAGGGGCGAGGCCACCGGCCACTCCCTTTCCAACCACCATCGGCAGACAAGGGGGGTGTAGGGTCTTGCCCAAAGACACAACCTAGCCATGAGCGGGGCTCGAGCCTTCAACCTTAGGATTACTGGGTAGGCACGCAACTCTTCTGCCACCATCGCCCCATAATTATCTTAATTAAATGATAAAAATGCCATTGAAACTTAATTCACAGACATAATTAGCAGCCAATAAAGTGATGCACTAGAATCAAAGTGGTGGCTTAATTGCAAGTATCCCGACAGCTTCTGTCTGACCATAGTGCATGAAAGGGTTAAACATCAGGGGATCTGCTTTTGAGTGTTTTGTGAATTTCAATCAGTCAAGTCACTTTCATGAAACAAGGTTAGAAGATGTTTGAATTAGCAAGTTTCAGCATGATGCCCTGTTTATAATCTAGTTAAAAGCTTTTTTAGCAAGCTTTTGGTGCTGCTAAAGTAGGCTAGCGGTCCATGCCAGCTGCGTTGCACGGTTTATTCTAGCAGGTGAGTATGCAACTGGTGAAGAGCTCTGGGCTGAAGTGTGAAAATCCCCTGAATGTAAATGGAGTTCAACAAAATATCTGTAAAAAACGTTTAAAACTAATTATTTTGTAATGATTACTTTAAAGAAAACACATTTTAGGTATAAATGTGGAACACAAAAAATTCCACAAAATAACAAGAAATACAGAAGAGATCATTAGAAAAATAATTCAGGAGTGCTTTAGGAAACCTTAGTCTACTCAGGATTGCTCAATTTGCCATCATCCAAAATCTACAAAGCCAACCACATAAACATTATTGTTTAAGTTAAAGTTTGAATTAAATCTTTCTTTTTAAGCTTAAAGTGACAGCATGGATTTTCCCTGGTGATGGGGGCAGTAGATACTAAAAATTGTTGCCAGCAAGCTGTATTTTTGTGTTGGAGGAAGATCTTACCAACGGATCCCCATTAGGGACAATAAGCCCTGGGGAGTGCAAACTTCAGCAAAATGACAGTCACATCAGACTCGCTTTCATCAGTGGCAATGAGTGAAGAGATAAATGTGTAAAACAACGTTTAGATATGGTGAAAGTTTTGTAACCTTAACTTACAAATCAGTAAATGCATTAAGTCCTCAGGGGCTCCCGTAGAAGGAAACATGACATCTAATATGGCGTCGCCCAGAGACTCAGACCCGCTCCCGTGTGTTTTAGACCTGATTTTTACGGTTATATTTTAAGAAGTCGCCAATATTTTTCAACAACTGGGTATCATTTCATTCATTTTCAACATTTTGATGGATATTTACAGAGATGAATGATTAAAATCTACACATTGTCACTTTAACTTCCAAGTAAAGATAGGTTTTATAAATAAATAAATAAATAAATGAATAAATAAATAAATAAATAAATATAAATAATAAACTACAGTCAGGATTTAGCTTAGTTAGATTTGTATTCTTGGGCATTTAAAACATCTAACTGCTTATTTATAATGGTAACACAAGGTAACACAAGTCGAGGATGACTGTGTGGCTTGAACCCAACGGTTTAATTGAGGCTGCTTGTTTCCTGGCAACATCAAAGTCAGGATAACCAGTCATAATAAAATGAGTGTGGTATCAAAATGTTATGGACCTGAAAAGATCATAAAAAAAACATCTGAGTTTGCTAATCAAAAGCGAAAGAGGAATTTCAAACTACTACTGCTATCACTATAATCAGTTTTCTGTTTTTGAATCCGGTTTGTATTTAGTCTTGCAGAGCAAAAGCAGTTTGTGTTGACTGACTGCTACAATGTGCCTTTTGCAACATCTCAACCAGGGCTTTAAACACTCAACACACACAGGTGAGAGTGCCAGCCAGTGTTCTCGTCACACAACATTAAATTTATCAAAGAGCTTCTTTTCCCTAATGTTGTATTCCCGCACCACGCTGAGCTGCATTACAGGAAGCCAGGCGTCTTCGGAGAGTATTCAGCTGTTATTCTGGGATGTAGTACCCAATCACCTCCACCTCCATCTCCCGTCTTTCCAACCCCTTGCTCTCCATTTCTCTGTCTAATTGCCAAAGATTCATGGTAGACGGCAGGATGACCCTCATAGCTATACGTCCCTGGAGGAACATCTGGAAAATGATGCACTACGCCATGGTTCAGAGAAAGGTTTTCAACACGTTATCTTCCCTTCTCAAAGACGTTGCCTTGGCTGCTTCGGCCTCAACAGGCTTCATTAAGTTTTTATATTCAGAAGATGATCCATGTGATGTGGACCAACCCATAATAACCTCCCACTGACTTATCCAAGACCTACAGTCTCCTGGAGCTGGAGACGCCTGCATATAGAAACAAACACAACAAGGCTCAGTCTTCCGCTTTAATTCATTATCACTGCAGTAATTTTAACATTTCAAATATGGAGTAATGTTAGCCGTTAGATGGAGAACTTGGTGCATCGGTCAATACACGTTTAAATGAATCAATAGTGCAATGCCAGCATCTAAAAATCACAAACAGGCTAGAATGAAAACAAAACCACCGGACTCATTACAGAGAGCACATACATGGTTTTAATGATTAATCACACCCCTTGACCCACAAATGTTGATTACACGAGTTTCTATATTACTGTATTTAGTTGTTGAAATCATATATATGTGCAGATTCTTTACAATAATAGATTCTTATGACTTGTGATGCTCCTGAAGGCACTTACATAATGACATCATAATGTTTTTTTTTATTATCTTTATTTCATTCAATAAAAAAATAACACAGCAGATACTAAACAATATTCATAAAAACACAATGTATATTTGAATGAAAGGGAGCAGATAGAAGAAAAATCTTATTATTTCTGCCCCCTTTTTAAACTTAAATATCAATTTATATTTGTGCAGTCCCTCACCAGTTCTTTCAGTCCCGTAACTGTTCACATTTGTTAATTATTATGTCCACATCAATTGTCC
>NC_091751.1:61254570-61412070 GCF_043380555.1 Nothobranchius furzeri | reverse complement strand
ATGATCCTGTTGGAAGTAGCATCAGAAGACAATGTGGTCATAAAGGGATGGACATGGTCAGCAAATACACTGTGGTGTTTAAACCAGGCTTAGGTGGTACGAAGAGGTCCAACGTGGGAGAAGAACATCTCCTCCACACACCATTGCACCACCAGGAGGCTGAAGCATTGATACCAGGCAGGATGGGTCCATGCTTATTGATGGTGATGTTAAAAACAACATTTTCTTAGGGCGATAGTGGCACAGGAGTTAAATGCTCGCCCCATAATCGGAAGGTTGCAGGTTCGAGTCCCGCTCAGTCTGTCGCTGTCGTTGTGTCCTTGGGCAAGACACTTAACCCACGTTGCCTGCTGGTGGTGGTCGGAGGGACCGGTGGCGCCAGTGCTCAGCAGCCTCGCCTCTGTCAGTGCGCCCCAGGGCAGCTGTGGCTACATCGTAGCTCATCACCATCAGTGTGTGAATGTGTGTGTGAATGGTTGAGTGACTGATTGTGTTGTAAAGCGCCTTGCGGGATTCCAGGACTCTAGAAGGCGCTATATCAAATACAGGCCATTTACCATTTATGTCCATGTTGCCACTTGGGGGAATATCAGTTGGAGTTTAACACTTGTTTAAACTAAGGAAAAGTAGTGAAGATGATGTGTTTTCATGCCATCACCCACATTTGCAGATTAGCTCTTTAAATGTGCTTTAGTGTTTTGTTTCTTCGAGATCTTTAGATTGTGTATTTAGACTGAAAGCAACCATCTGGGTGTCGGTCTCGCCGAACCGCAGCACTTCTCTGGGCCATCCATTCATTACACACTCACATATTTAGCAACAGAACACCACTGGTGTGAGAGGTTCTCCACTCAATAACATCAGAGGAGGAGAAACAGCCGGCTGCTACCACTTCAACTGTAGGCCATACTAGAGTCCCAAAAAGAAAAACAAAGCTTGACACAGAAAACAAAAGATGCTTGAACCTAGAAAACAGCGACTGGTGTTTATGTTTATGTATTTAGCAGACACTTTTGTCCAAAGCGACTTACAAGTTATTGACAAATTATAGACCTGTGTCAATACTATCACAATTTTCCAAAATATTAGAAAAGCTGTTTGTTAAAAGATTTGATAATTTTTTTGATCAATGTGAGTTGCTGACGGAAAGCCAGTATGGCTTCAGGAATAATAGGCAACAGTCCAGGCACTGATTGATCTTAATGAGGAAATAACAGAATGCATTGACAAAAAGAAGCATGCAATAGGGTTGTTTTTAGATCTGAAGAAAGCTTTCGATACAGTAAACCATGACGTATTGATGAGAAAAATGGAAAAATATGGTTTCAGGGGTATAGTATTGGACTGGATAAAAAGTTATTTATCAAATAGACAACAATATGTGCAAATAAATCAACATAAATCAGGACTAAGAGAGATACAATGTGGGGTACCTCAAGGATCAGTCTTAGGACCTAAACTATTCATAATGTACATAAATGACATTTGTAGGGTTTCACAAGTATTGAAGTTTGTATTGTTTGCAGATGACACAAATGTTTTTTGCTCGGGGGTGGAATTGCAACAGGTCCTGGATGTGGTCACACAGGAAATAAATAAATTTAAAAAATGGTTTGATGTAAATAAACTGTCACTAAATTTAGAGAAAACAAAATTCATGTTGTTTGGTAATGAAAGTAGATACAATGAATTAGATATAGTAATTAATAATGTAAAAATTGAGAGAGTATATGAAATAAAATTTCTTGGGGTGGTCATAGACAGCAGTATCTGTTGGAAGCCACACATCAAATATGTTAGGGGGAAGCTTGCACGAGGCATTGCTATATTGGGGAAAGCTAAGTATATTTTTAATCAGAAAGCACTTTATATATTATACAATACGATGCTACTGCCATATTTGAGCTATTGTGTAGAGGTCTGGGGAAACACGTACAAAAGTCATTTACAAACAATAACGACATTGCAGAAAAGGGCTATCAGATTAATAACAAATGCAGGATATTTGGATCACACAAATGAACTTTTTATTAAAACGCAGACAATGAAGTTCCAGGACTTGGTTAAATACAAAACAGCACAAATAATGTATAAAGTAAGAAATAAATTAATGCCTGATAAAATACAGAAACTGTTCACAGAGAGAGAAGGAGGATATAACCTGAGAGGGACACTAAACTTAAAGATACAGAAGTTTAGAACAACATTAAGACAGATGTGTATCACAATAATAGGGGTTAAATTATGGAACAATTTATAAGAAGAAATCAAAGTAAGTACAAATATTAATGTGTTTAAAATGAATTATAAAAAACATATTCTGAACAAGTATATAGTGGAAAATAGATGATTTATGTGGGTGTCCTTTATTCCAAGGAAAAGTAAATTGTATCAATTTTAAAAAGATGTTTTTTTTTCTTTTTTTGTTTTTTTTTTCCATATAATTTGGTGGTTTTTTGGTGACTTGTACCATTTTGTTTGTTTTAATGTAGGTTTTGTGTTAGATTTAGTAAACAAGTAAAAATTACTTGTATAAAGGGGTAGGGATATATAAGTTTCCACTTCAGCCTACTCCTTTTCAAACACAGAAGGGATGATATGTATTTTTTCTGTTTGTGGTACTTTTTAAAAAATTATGTATGTTTTCTTTGTTTGAAATAAACTAAACTAAACAAGTGATAATCAGCCTGTTGCCCTTGAGGCTAACAACAACAATAACAACAACTTGACATCAATCATGGAGAGGAGGGAACAAGGAGTGGACGGTAGAGGGGGGGACGGGTGCAGGGAGGGTGCTAGTTAAGAAGATGCTCTCTGAAGAGCAGGGTCTTCAGGAGTTTCTTGAAAATTGAAAAGGAAGCCCCTGTTCTGGTAGTGTTAGGAAGGTCATTCCACATTTGTGGAACGATGCAAGAGAAGAGTCTGGATTGTCCTGAGCGTGGTGTAGGCACTGCTAGCCGACGATCCTGTGATGACCGGAGCGGCCGGGCCGAGACGTAAGCCTTTGCAAGAAGATTCAGGTAGATGGGAGCCATACCATCTCGGACTTTGTATGTTAGTGTTAGCAATTTGAATTTGATGCGTGCTGCTAGCGGTAGACAGTGGAGCTCAATGAACAGAGGGGTGACGTGTGCTCTTTTTGGCTGATTGAAGACCAGACGTGCCGCTGCATTCTGGACCATTTGAAGAGGTCTCACAGTACAGCCTGGAAGACCAGTTAGAAGGGCATTGCAGTAATCGAGACGGGAGATGACAGTAGATTGCACCAGGAGCTGGGTGGCATGTTGTGTTAGGTATGGTCTGATCTTTCGTATGTTATACAGCGCAAAGCGGCATGAACGAACAACAGAGGCAACATGATCTTTAAAGGTCAGGTGTTCATCAATCACAACACCCAGATTTCGAACTGCCTTTGAAGGAGCCAGAACTGATGTTTAGTTCTGTCTTGTTTCGGCCGGCATCGCAGGTTTCTGGTTCTGGCAGAAAAGTCTCATGGAAGAAACCCGAAGAGGAGGAGTGAGTGTTCTGTCAGTTTGACTACATAGCATGTTCATTTCAATTGACTGTACATCTTAGGTGTGTGTGTGTGTGTGTTGGCCCTGCAGTGGGCTGGTGTTTTCTGCCTTTGACCACACCCCCTCCACTGAGACACAGAACAAGATAAAGCAAGATGAAAATGGTTGTGCAACGCACGAGTCCAAACTCAATGACAAAACTGCATGCACTGTTATTCAAGGTCAGCTTGATGCTGAGAGAGTTCAGTTCAAGCTGCACCGCAACAGCTGGAGGGTGTCATCCAAACATGGTCGCAGCTGTAAAATGTAACCAGATTATCTCCTTAAATGCTTCCGTTCACATGAGCTAACATCACATTTATTTTCACACGTCTTCCTTTTTAATTGGACTCAAGTGGCTGGCAAAGGCCACGAGGAAAAGACGAGTGGAGGTGAAGACACATTAGATGGAGCTCGGATTACTCAGGTCTGCATCCCATTCAGGTTTATTATTCCCACCATTCCCATAAGACCCTTTACCGATATGTCCAGACCTGCACGTGCATCCGTTAGCTCCAACAACACTTCAGCAATCAGGACGATCCAAGTTTTCATGCAGAGTTCACCATTCATTCTGAAACCTGCTGATTTATCTGCTGCAACCTTTATATCACTGAGGTCAGCACTGATGTTCATAACAAGGACAATAAAATACTGTTTTATTGCTACTTTGACCCTTATCTGAAAAATGTTTCTATTAAAGTTCATGGGAAACATTGATTGTTGTAAATAGCTGGAAAGGTCCTGTTTAGACGAGGGTCTAAACTACCCCCAGCTCTCACGGCCACGCCCGCGCTCCTAATGCTCTGCTCTGGATTCGGGATTAGCTGGAAGCAGTGTTGTCATTGATCCGCCTCGGTGGGGATGTGCACACCCAGATGCAATCAATAGACCCCCCCCTTCCCCCACGCCCAATGTTTAGTGAATGAATGAACACATGAAGACTGAAACTGTCACGGCCAAAACGATTCGTCACTTTCTGACACATGAGGTGGAAACTCATTTCTGGTTCTGCATCAGCTCATCGGGGGTGTGGCGAAGATGTTCTGCAGTGTTCATATTTTAAAGAGAATTAGACGAGAGGACATTTATACGATGGACAACAATAAAAATCAAAGATGGTTTCATAAATTATGCTGAAGACTTATTTAAAGCCCCTCCTTGTTATATTGCTTTCTGCTTTTTATTTATTTTTGAGGGTGTTTTCCACACATCATTTCAGGCAGAAAATGAGTGATGAAAATGCCGCACACAGCTTCTTCTAAACAAACAAACAAATAAGGATACAGAAAAGGCTCATGAATGACTCAAAGGAAATGTTTTCTTTCAGACTTTTTAGTCTGGCGTCGCCTTAAGCCGAGCATCTCACTGATGACTAAGCATGGAGTCGTGGGATGACAGGAGGTTATTGGCAAAGGGTTAAATCACTCCGAGATTTTTACTCAGCTGGCGAACATACTGTCCTCCACATGCTGCCATATGCACTTCAGGACAGGGATTTCCTCTCAGCTGCTGCGGTAAAACAACGTTGTGTCCTTACTCATCCCAGCCTTCAGGCTGAAACACTGACTACCATTGATTGGTTGCAGTGATATACCAGTTAACTGTTCTCCCAGCTTAATTATTAGAAGCCATTGATCACAGCATGATAAGGCTGATGCACGTGTTTGAAATTGAGATGGATACCAGCTTTTCTAGCATTTAGTCCTGCAGTTTGTGCAAAATCAGTTTTTACCACCCAGTAACATTTCAATGGGATGTTTTTTTTTTCCCTCTAGGAGGCAATAAACATTATGGGAGCACAGGAAGCTGTGTGAAGAGCCTGGGTAATTTATGGGAGTTTAAACGGGAGTTCAGCTTCAGGATAACTTAGGCCTAGTCAACACGTAGCTGTTTTTTTTAAACGAATATCCGCCCCTCCAAAAACTTGCATCCACTCCACCTCGTTAAAAAAAAAACTCTGTCCACACGTACCCGGATAAATACGTTGTTAAGGACATGCCAGACCTGTAGGCGGCAGTACTTCCCCCGTTCTTAACCTCGTCCTTCGTCTGTGGTCTTCCACAAGGAGCAGTAATTCCGCTTGCAAAAACAAACAAGCAAAAAGCACTTGGACAATTGATAAAGCGAGCGCAGCTCTGAGGGCATCCATGCTGTCGGCTAGTGTAAACACAGGTCGCACACGTGATGTCAGCATTTTTTTGTCGCGGAAAGTGACGTTGCGGACCTTAAAACTCCGGTTTTGTCTGTCCACACGCAGACACCCAAAACGGAGAAAACGCAGATCTTCACTTCGGCCGGAGATTTTAAAAAGATCAGTTTTCATGTGGATGACAGGCCAAAACGTAGAAAAATATCTACGCTTTGGCAGATCCCCGGCTACGTGTGGACAGGGCCTTAGTATCAAGTTTCCATCTGACTTTTTTCTGGCACATATTAATTATTTTACAAGGGCTCTAAATGCCCTGATGATGTCTTTTTATCTGTTACATTGATCCTAGTTATTTAAATTGAATCGTTTGGTTGCAGCTGCTTGATAGGAAGTAATTTAATCTCTATACATAATTAAATGGTGCAGAATTTTGTTTGAAAACACTAAACTAAAAACAACCTAAAACGTACAAAATTTTAAATATGAAATATTAAATTATATAATCGGTTGAGAAAGTAACTTAAATCTTTGGCTTTTCAATGAGGAAGAAAAAGAAAAATGAAAAAAAAAAAAATTATACAGATATTTTTGTCTGGTTTTATTTTTTTGTGAATGTTGGGGATATTATAGGCAGTGCCTTTTTAAAGCAGTAATACTATAATTAGATGCAGGGGCGGGGTTAGGGGTGGCTACTGGGGCTAGAGCCCTCAATGTTTTCTGAAAGGCCCCGAATCCAAATTCTTCATTTATGTAGGGGCTAATTCACACAATCTGGGATAATTATGATAAAATGAAATAAACGAATAACAGAAAAGCCGATGCTCTCTGGAGAACTAAAGTAGAATTATAGTTAGTACATGAAATAAATAAAATGAATAAATTACTTATTAATATTTAATCATTTTAGTTCTCAATGTTTTATACCCTCCCAAAGGAAAACAGAACAGATGCCACTGAAATATGTTTATTTTGACAAAAGTAATAGTAAATCAAAAATCATCACATTGCTTTCAGACTGTGGTTCAACAGAAAAACAACAACCATGGTCCATAATCTAATATTTTGTTGAATAATACTTTGAGGAGACCACTGCAGCTAAATGCTTTCTGAGACTCCGAAGTCTGCACCTGACAGGTGATTTAGCTCATTAGTGAAGTGCTCATTTTTATGGGACTGTTTTGTTTTAATTATTTTTTTCAGCCACAATTCAAAAGCAAAGTTTAGTTTCAAGGCTCAAGAACAGGTTTTTGTTCCAAGTGATCACCACTCTGAATGCTCCAAACATATAATAATCCAAAAGGGTTCAAATGAAGGCAACTGGACCTCTTTGGTTTCTTGAAGATGCTTCACTTCTCATCTGAGGAGCTTTGTCTATTCAGACAGGAATATGGGAGAGTTGAGTTTATAAACTGTAGCTGTGTATTGTTGTTTAACGAGCAGAAATTACTGTGAATACCCCTCATCTCTACCCCCTGATGAGTCGTTGGCCTCTACTGAGAGGGAGTCGTTGTGTTGATTGGATGCAGGAAGGTGTGACCTAGACTAAAACTGCTTAGGAATGAGACTCAAAGCTGCATTATAGGTACTGGAAAGGTGAAATCTAAGCCCCCTCCCCCATTTAAAGTGGGTTTTCACGTTTGACATAGATAGCTTCCTCCACTCCTCTCTCAAACCATCTATCTTATATATCCATTCAGAATGTGGACTTTCTGTCCCTTGTCCTTCAGGTGTAGGTGGACTGCAGAGTCTTGACCTGAAGAGGTGGCTCTCCTGTGTTGTGCCATGTGCTTGTGTAACTGTTGTTTAGTTTCTCCAATGTTAAGATCTGGACAGTCCTCACCACACTGGACTACATAAACGACGCCAGCTTCTGTTTGGGTGTTTTGTCTTTCGGATGGACCATTTTCTGTCTCAGGGTGTTGTTGGGTTTAAAGTTCACTGGGATGTTTCTCTGAGACTCCTGCCACGTATGGGATGATGATGACTGTGCGCTTGTTGTAGTGGCCTTCAAAGATGTGAAGAAGTTAGAAGATTTCTGCGTAAAAAGGCTCAAATCCTAATATAAACTTCCAGAGAGGATTTGTTTTCATAGAAACTAACAAATAGTTGTTCATAAATGTGACCTAGTGCTTTTTGTCTGCTATAAGTTGGTCAAAATGTGAAAGTTGAAACGGTTCATTAAAAAGTAGAAAACCACTCATCTGGGCTAAGCCCCGGATCTTTGTCAATCCTAAATCCGCCCCTGATTAGTTGCAAAGGAATAAGCACTTTCAGACAAAACAAATAAACCAATTAATAAAAGTAAAATCTTAAGTAATAAAGAAGGATTTACTTATGGGATGATATAATTTTCACTAGGACAAATACAATAAAGTTTATCTTTCACCAAATAGAATATTTACTAAGACATCACAATATAACTATAGACACATTACTTGGTGTGTGTGTGTGTGTGCGTGTGTGTGTGTGTGTGTGTGTGTGTGTGTGTGTGTGTGTGTGTGTGTGTGTGTGTGTGTGTGTGTGTGTGTGTGTGTGTCTGCTCTGTCTTCTCGATCTCCAGTGAGTCGTGGAGGATGGCTGCTCATTCTGAGCCAGCATCCTCTGGAGGTGTCTTCCTGTTAAAAGGGAGTTTTCCTCTCCACTGTCGCTTTATGCTTGCTTAGTATGAGGATTGCTGTAAAGTCACTGACACTAGTCAGTGACTTGATGCAATTTGCTGGGTTCCTTATACAGGAAACATTATTTCTGATTGGCTTAATGAACTGACCTGTATTGGAATGTTTATTATGTGAAGTGCCTTGAGACGACTCTTGTCATGATTTGGCGCTATATAAATAAACTTGAATTGAATTGAATTGAACGTAAGCTGCAACAACAACTCCCTTCCTGAACTGTCTGTCAACAATCTGATAAAAAGAGGAAAAATATGGACCAACAGCAATAATAAAGCTTTGCCAAATACCCCCTTGCAAAGTAGCATAATGCAAAATGCCTTTTGCTTTCTATTGCTAAACATTTCTTAGGAATATCTTCAAAAAAGGAAGCAAATATTACAAAGTCATGATTTATTTATACAGCACATTTAAAAAGCGTCTTAATTGACCAAAGTGCTGTAAAGGGTGTAAAGTCTAAGATCAATAGCTACTAATCAAAGTAACTCCAAATGAAAACAAATCAATCTTATCAACCCATTTTCAAAGCTTACATCCATCTGGCCAAGCTGTTCATTAAACTACGTCTCTTTTCTTTCAGCATCGGGGATTTAACATCTGTGATTTATGTGTTTGTTCAAAAACTGGAAGGTTTCTGCAAAGCACACAAACAGTAAATCTGAGATTTATGAGTTTACAAAGCTGTGAAAAGTATTTGCAGATTTTTCTCCTTGTGTTTTGGGTCAGAGATGGTCTAGCCTTGAAGGACATGTCTTTCTGATCTCTGACTTTAATCCTAAATGAGTCCTGCAGGGCTTGAGATGTTCTGCATTCTTTTGTTCTTGGATTTCTTTAGATTAGGTCATGCTGTGTTGCTTTTTGAGATTGTTTAGCTTATAAACAAGAGGAATTAGTCTCTGTTTTCATTTTTTATTCTCCATTTTTGTGATGTTTCTCATGAAACTACCCTGCATCATGTCATATCGTGCTACCTGAATCATGTGGCCCTGTCGTGAGCCGCTGGGATTAAGTAAGTAGTAGAAGAGAGAGGAGAGGGGATACTATTAGCTGGCAGAATGAAGAGAGAAGAAGTGCAGGGAAGCGCAGAAGGAGGTTTTATGTGTGCAGTGAACATTCTTCACTTGTGACTGTGGAAGCCAGTGACACATGAAATATGAGAGACAGCAGCACTCTTCACTATTTATAGCTCTGCCAAAGAGAAGGGGAGAGATAAAGCGGCCACACCACTTACACTTCAGGGCAGAGCTGGCATGATTATTTCATTCGCTTTAGAGAAAAACGAGGAGTTGCGCCTGATTTTTAGAACACACATGTGTCACTGCAAAGGCTCCAGACAGGCCAGTTGGGTTTGAGAACATGTCTTTGTCACATTTTGCAACAAGAGGTGGCAAAATAGTCATTTTTCCCTTTTAGTCTCATGTGGCTAAGCGGATGCTCCGGGGGGAAACACCGGATGATGCGTTTTGTTTTTGTTCCAAATCAAACCTCGACTTTGTTTTGTACCAAACGGCATGTCCTGTTCTGTGGGAGGCTGTGTGATAAGAAGCCAAAAAGAAACAGGGTGAAGCTCAGAGAAATCTCCCATTTATGGTTTCAAAGTAGATGTCTAAGAACAAACTGGTTTTCCTTGAGCTACTAATGTTAAATTAATGGGGGCCAAAGGGGCAACTGTACGTGTAAACAAGTGTTTTTTCTGATTTAAATTGAGCCATCACAGTAAAAAGGAGGGAAGCTTTGATTTGCGATCCGCAGCAGCTGTGAGACCCATGAAGGAAACAGCAAGTTCCTATCAGAAATAATCCAGCTGCTCACATTTGAGTGAAATCATATCTGAATGTCTTGTAAAGCACATTTCAGTGTTTCACACTGTGCTCTAGCTCACATTAAGCTGTCATCCTGGCTGTTTAATGCTGTTGATCTCACTCTTGGAGTCGAGCTTTGGCCACGGTCCGAGGCAGAAGCCGAGCGTGGCCGCCCGTCTTTGATGCTGCTTTCTATAAGCGATTTCTTCAGTGATGCCATTTCTTTAGAGAAAAACCCTTCAAAGTCGGCCTGATGTTTTATGCATGGCTCTACAGTAGGTAGCCCGTGTGCTAGTGGTGCTCTGGAGTGGTAACGGTGATGTTCGCTGTGCTGAGAATAGCAATGGGGTGTCTTCGCACTGAAGGCTCCTTGTGAGGCGTAAATCTTCTGTGGTCAACTCCCTATTTTTGTCTTCTTCAAATATAGGCTCTGTTTAACACTGATGATGTCAGGGTTGTAAAAATAAACCAAAAACTGTGAACATAAAATTTAATTTTATTGATAGGAGCTTATGCTCATTTTGTGAACCTGCCCAGGGTGTACCCCGTCTGTTTGCCCAAAGACTGCTGGAGATAGGCACTAGCACCCCGCATCCCTGTGTGGGTAAACGGGTACAGGAAATGGATGGATGTGTGTTTGTTTTGTTGTGAAATAATTTAAAATTTCACTTTTTATCTCAAATTTATCTCAACGTTAGACACATGAAACCATTTAAAAATCTTATTTTATGTAAATGTTTATTCAGGACTAATATAATGAGTGTAAATTATATTTTAATATAAATTTATTATGAAATTAAATTGGAACTCACCATCTGTAGCACACATATCCTCCACCAGGGGGCCAGATTAAACAATGAATTATTAGGAAAATCCTAATGCTTAAAGACCACGTTCACTGAGACCGTTTAAACTTCTTGTTTAAGCATGACCGATCCCTATTTCCTGCATTAGCTCATATTAGAATTTCACGTCACATTGAAAATTAACATTCATGGACTCATTAATCTCATCTCACAATAGGTTAGGCTGTTGTTGATTTAGCGTCCAGGAGAGAGCAGAACACGTCTTGGCTAGTAGAAGCTAACCGTTAGCATTAGCAACTTCACAACACAGCAGAACTCCTTCAGGCTTGTGTTATCTGTGGATATAAAACGTCAGCATTGCAAAGCAAAGGGAGTCAGTGGTGGAGTCACACTGCTGTTAGCCAATCAGAAGCGGGATGTCCGAATATCAAGAAATAAGACTCCAAATCCTGTCGTCTTCTGATTTTGTCTCCTTTGGCTCCCTTCTAGTTCCTGAAACAGGAGCGTCAGAGCTTTTTTTCTATAGAAATTGACAGACAAACCATTCATTTATAGACTGCTGCAAATGCATTGAAGAAAATGAGATAACCTGGTCGTCAAAGCTGTTATAGTGAATCTGCAGAACAGTCTATGTTTTGAACACAAACATGGTCTTTAAACACTCACCCTTAGATACCTTCACTAGACCTGCATCTACAGAACCAAAAACCCATGTTGACAGAGGAAAGGAGAGAGCGCTAAACACCAGTCACCGTTTTCTAGGTCCAAACATCTTTTGTTATCGGTGACCTCGAATGGTGTTTTTCTTTTTGGGACTCGGCTAGTTTGTCCTAAAGTTGAAGTGACATTTCTCCTTCTCTGATATTATTGAGCGGAGAACCTCCCACACCAGTGGTGTTCTTTTTGCGAAATAGTGCAAGACCAATTCCTGGATGGTCCAATGGTTGCTTTTGTTCCAAAACGTGTTATTTTATGAAATTTCTGTTGTCTTAATTGACTAAGACAACAGATCATTTTTTCCTCAGTGTCCTTTAGTCATTGGCAGGTGGAGATTGTGATGCCTTTTACAATTAAAACATACTGAGCTTTATCTGTTACAAAGATATAAAAACTCTGGTCAAGAGTTGGTAGAACACAAATAAAAGTATCAATGATATTTTTTATTATATCTAAACAATGTTTGAATAGTCAGCAACAGTGCGAAACACGACAACTGTCTGTCTTTACAGTTTGTGGGTCAGAAGCTATGTTTAGCTAAGTGTTAGAACCAGATGATAATTTGTTATTGAGAGTAAATTAACCACGTTATCAGCCTAAGCAGCAAACACATACAGGAACCTTTTTTGAGCTCTAGTGATTAACTGTCGTCATTCCCTTTGGCAGTCGCAGATGTTCACTCAACAGCAGCAGCGCCTTCAATCTGGCAAAAAGACTAGAGCAGTGCCCCCTTAGATGTGAAATTAAATTTGTGGTGCTGCCTACTTGAGCAGCTACACTTCGCCTACAGGTCAGAGTTTTTTTTAGTATCCCCCAAAAAATGTCCCAAACAGTCGACTTTGTCGTCGCAGATGAGGGTGAAAGCTCCAGTCGCTCACCTCCTTCCTCCATCAGGAGCAGCTCTGAGACTGCTAACCTGTAGGAGGACGGGAGAGGAAGAGAGGGGGTGCTTTGCTCGTCATGTCACAAAAGTAGAAATTGTTGTGCGGCCAGATTTTTGGACAGCAGTGAAGAGGAATTTAAATTGCTGCAATAGCATTCTAGAAATCAGTGGTTTTGATGCTGTGATTTAAAAAAAGTGGCGTACTATGAAAGCGTTCTCCCGTTGGCTAGCACTCTTAAAAATGCATTTTTTTCCCTATATGACGTTCCAAAAGACTGAAATACATGTGTTCGGCTAAATCACTCTCCACAAGCTGAATCTGCTGAGCTTAAACTGAACAACACGTTGCTCTTCAATACACTTAAGCCAGACAAAGAAGTTAATTATGTTGGCGACTGAGGTCCTTAATCACGCTTTTGGCTTTTTCCACTCAGTGTGTGTCTTTAACAAAGATCTGTTCCTAATTGTTGGAGTGAGAGATAAAACACTCATCTCCACTTGCTCATGACGGTAGCCAGCAAGAGAAGAAGCACACTTGCTTGTTTGAAAGTGAATGGTATTTAGTAAACTGGACCAATATTGTATAAATGTCAGCGTAACTAATGGAGGAATGATCTTATGGTGTGTTTGGGGTATGTTACAGACCCTGGGCTCCCGCGCCCTGTATGGCCCAGTGCTGTTCCCTCCAGGCTTGTTCAGGACCTTGGACAGGTCCTCCGTCAGGCCGGCCTCCGCCTCGGCCCGCCTTCTCTGCACCAGCTGCTGACAATCCAGTAATGAAGACCGCTAGTTTAAAAGGACTGCCTCTTTCAGTTTTCAACGAGAGACTTACAGACTCAACCTCTGTCTTTCTCTCCTCGGTTGGATTTGTGATACTTGGATTAGCTTAGAATAACAATTTGGATTGTAGTGATTAATAGCCGTATGTTAGTTTAGAGATATTGTTTGTTTCTGCCCCAGTGAGGCCTTTTCGTTTTGTTTTCAGCTTTAAAAGCTCGCTTTTCGTTTGGTCCATTTTATAGATAGCCGTTGAGATAAGGGTTTTAGTTAGTTAGTTCCGGCGATTTATTTTCTTTTTTTTTAATCTATAACTATTCTCGTGTTTTCTTCCCTGAGACTGTTTGTCCCAGGTGTTTTGAGTTATCTCCGTCGTGCGTTTTGGTTTAGTTAAATTAGAAGTGCGTTTTCGTTTGAACTTTTCCAGTCTAGGACTGTGTATTTTGGTTGCCCTTTGTAAAAATAAATGCCTTTTATTTACACTCACCCCTCCTTTCTCCGCATTAGTTTTTATGTTACCCCTTACCACAACGCCTAACACTCAGGGTTTGTAACAGGGTATGTTGAGAGTGGGTGTTTTTGCAAGTCCACTTATTTGCAGTAAGTTTAAGTAAATCAACTAGAGTCTGATGCACTAAAATAAACAGTTTTTTTATATTGGCAACAGATTTCAAGTCTGAGACTGAAATAGTTTGGTCTAGTTTTGGTCTATCAACAAAAGTTATGCTGATATATGTTTGCTAAGGCAGCTTTGGGTTATCGACCACTACCCTGAATCTCAAAACAGTTTAAATAGTTATTATTCCATATCCTTTCCCACGGACGTCAGTTGTTAGTTATGTTGTGTTGGCATGCTAATACGGTAAACATGGTGCAAACCCAGCCTTTCCACTGGAAGAGTAGGCGGCGCGTAACGTAATAGATGCGTTTTACTCATGAGTTGCCTTTCAGATGCGAAACGGCAGCAAAAGCGTTCCACTCCGCTGGTCCCACTGCACGTGACTTTTATTTTGAACGTTTCAAGATGTTTAACCGTGCTTTTGTGTTTGACTCAATTCAATTCAATTCAAAAGTACTTTATTAATCCCAGAGGGAAATTAGAGTTTCAGTACACACAATTCTGAGATCAGACATACATACATAGACACATGGCAAGAACTGGTGACTGTGGTCATTCGCAACCCGAGTCACGCTACCGTAATAGATCAAGAGGGTTTATATGAGGATAGAGTCAGGGGGGAGGGGAAAAAGGCACTTCAGAGTTACCCTCCACAGAGAGGGCAGTTGTGCTATGCAAAAACACACGTGACAGAAATGCACACAGACATTACACAACACAAGTGTCCACTAGGTGGGGAGGTAGGGTTGGGACTCTCCTCACTTCAGTGTGTGCAACCGCATGGAGCAGCGCTCATCACCTCCGTTTGGACAAGGGAGGGAGATAATGGGTTAGAGGGCACATTGACTCCTAGATACGGTTCCACGGCCTTCACCGGTCACAGTCCCGCCCAGGCTGGGAAAGGGAGAAAGAGTTTCCATAGCGATGGCAGCATTCCACATTTCTTCTGAGGGGAGTTTACACTTCAGCCTCACAGGCTTCAAGGGCACCAGATTCAGATAAGAATTGTTTTGGGGACAGAGAGAGCTAATTTCCTCTCTGCCATTTGTGTTCTGTTGGTCTTCAACCCCTCTAGATCCAATAATGGCGTAATTAATCTTTCCCGATCCGTGCTGATCCGTCCACTCGCTCCTTGATGGAATCCACCTTCTGTGCCAGAGCCTGAATCTCAGCCAAAGTTCCAAGATTACGACTCATCTCAACAATCATATGAGTTTGTGCGTTCACAGCGCAATGCATTTCATCCCTGAGCTCCGGGATTGAGCCAATATTCCTCGAAAGCTCGTTAATTTTCTGGTAAGCCAGGTAACTGCTCAGGCCAAACAGCAGGAATCCCGACACCAAATCGACGAATATTCAAACATCTTCAGAATCCTCTACAAACAGTTGAGAGAGGCATATCAGGTTCCACTGTTTCCAGGAGTCCACGATATACCCAGCTGGCTCTGTCCCAGAGGGGCAAGTCAAGGGCCCCTTTTTTAAACTCTCTGATGCTTGGGAGTTTAAACTATCTGATTATCTTTGGCAATACTTCACTTTGGTACACTTTAAAGAAAAGAAAATACAGAAAAGAGCAATTGTAGTTTGTTTAAACTGGTCTAATGAGCTTTGAAAGAAAAGCGCCTGGACTTATTTGAGTAGCTTGAAGACGTTTCACCTCTCATCCGAGAGGCTTCTTCAGTTCTAAGGTCAAATGGTGGAGAGTCCCAGATTTAAACCCAGTGGGAGATTCCCCCCGAAGAGGGAACAAAAGACCCCCTGATGACCTTCTACATAAGCACATTGAGGGTGGGTGTGGGTCCTTTTCAGCCAGAGTTTCGGGTGAGCTCATTGTGAAACCTGGCCCAACCCTATCATGTGAATTCCTGAGGTCAGATGGCCCAGGATATGCGTGGGCGTTGAGGCATCTGGGAAGGGATCTCAAAACTGGATTATAGATGGCAGACAGTTGGTGTCGTAAACCACCGCCTCTGTTCAAAGATGGTTGCTCACAGTGGACATAAATGGCTTCCTTTACTCCTCTTTCAAACCATCTGTCCTCTCTGTCCAAAATGTGAACGTTGGCATCCTCGAAAGAGTGACCTTTGCCCTTTAGATGCAAATAAACTGCTGAGTCCTGTCCCGTGGAGGTGGCTCTTCTATGTTGTGCCATGCGCTTGTGAAGTGGCTGTTTGGTTTCTTCGATGTAGAGGTCTGGGCATTCCTCGCTGTACTGTACAGCATACACCACATTGTTCAGTTTGTGTTTAGGAGTTTTGTCTTTCGGGTGAACCAGTTTCACTGTTTAAACTGCAATAAAAAAAACAGAAAAGAAAAAAATCTAGTTGATCCAAGCAACTCAGCACAAAGTTTTAAAAGCTATATTTTAATGTTTTGTACCTCCGTAGAGGCAAAAATATATGTTTCATAACATGAAATATTTATCACATATTTAGAACCCCAAATTTTAGATAAAGCACTCTTTGCTGCACCTATCAATACAAAATATACTATTATAAGAATAAAGATACATTTTATCTAAATAAACAGAACTAAATAAAATAAAATAAAATAAAATACTATTGAATCCAACTTGAAGTATCTTTCTGGAGTTTACCCTTTCAGAAATTTTGTATGATTTTTCAAAAATCCGTAAAAGTGAGTGTCTTATCATGTACTGTAATTTAATGTAAGAGATACATCCTTTTTTTTTTTTGCTAAGCACGCCCCCTGCCCCGCAGAGCTCCATGCAATAGGAAACTGAGTGCCAACAAGAACTAACCAATAGCGTTAGCCTACCACTTACATGCTTCAAATTTAAGGAATACCTTGACTGATTCAGACTTGATGAACTTTTCACAGACAAGTCTCTAAAATATAAATATATGAAAGCACAACATGACACGAAAATAATACTCATAAAACAAGGGGTTTTATCTCTGTTTGTCGACTACAGAAGCACATTTATAAACAAGAAACGTGAAGTCGCCATCTTAATAACGAAAGGAGAAATTATTTGTGTGATATGCTTGTCAGCCACTAGGTGGTGCCATCGGATAAGAAAAATACTCCGGAAAGAGACTAAATATAACCAAAATCTGAATGAAACAACTTAGCTCTTGTAATATAAATACTAGGCAAAAACTGTAGCGTCATGAAATGTCCTGTTTTTGACCTAAAGTTCAGGCTCTGCTGCGTCTGCTCGAGCAGAGACATTAAGTTTCTGACAGGCTAATCTACATGAGATAGTGGCCAAGGCCTTTCGTGCCTCTGCTCATCTGAACTGCTTCACCTCTTTACAGCTCAAGACAAGACGGAGAACTCTCTTGATAAATACATAATCAAACAACGTTTGTTATTGCCAATTATAATGTGAGCCCTATGTTCAATCTGTGAAATGACAATGTTATTACTTGATATTATAATTCTGTGATCAGTAGTATTTTACAAGTAATTATAATCTTGGACAACTGCACTAGACACGTGATGACACAGAGTAATGCTAAAGTCACACGACACATTTCCTTTTGTCTGATCCAATCAGAACCTTCGTTTCTGATGCGAGGCGTGGTTTTCTGTGGTGTTTGTATAAGCCCCCGTTTGCATGTCAAATTCTGATTTGCCAGTAAACCAAAATATGACAATTATAAAAACTATTCCCACGTCACCTTTAGTTCAGTTCAAAGCATTCTAGAGAAGTGCGGACAGGCCATCCGAATACCTCTTCAGCCGAAAGGACCTTGCTCGACAAGCTGGATAAAATCTGTTGCACGTTACACCTGACCGCAACGGTTCCTTCAGAATAAAAGCTGAACCTCACACCCCTTCAGGGTTTCGCTGACGCCAATAATAAACTGTCGTGACCTGGGAGCATTCTGAGACTAGACTGGTCGGCACAACTGCTGTTTCTACCGGCTTCGGTACCAAGGAGGGTCCTAAGGACCTCGACATTCTGGATCTAAACCATCGACATATATACTGGACAATTCATTTCCATAGGCTCCAATAACATGTTTTGAGGGGAAATGGGAGGTGGCCACCACCGCCGTTTTGGCCGTGTCACAGGTTCCGTCAAGCCCAGACAATTCCACAACAGGGAAGAGAGGTGGAGCTGAGGGTGGGGCTGTAAGGCTGGGATCTACTGACGACACCCGGTCGAACTAGCTACAAGCTAACCTGAAGCTAACCCAAAGCTAACCCGGAGGTGGGAGCTAAGCTAACGGAGGTAGCAACCTAGCTACAACCGGAGTTAACTGTGCACAACACCAGAGCTTCTGAGTCAGAGATATGCCGGGCTGACCGCTGGGTAAAACCAGGTGGAACACAGAGGTCTCCGAGACCTCCACAAGCCGGCAGCCGCACAGCAGACAAGCACCGCTGCGATCTGAGATGCGCAGAGCTGCCGCTGGGGAGAACCGGGTGGAACACATTGGTTTCCATCCCAGAGCTCCACAAGCCGGCAGCCCGCGTAGCAGACAGAAGCTGCGATCAGACAGAGATGCGCCGAGCTGCGGGGAGGGAGAACTGGGTGGAAAACATCGGTTTCCATCTGAGAGCTCCACAAGCCGGCAGCCCGCGCAGCAGACAGGAGCCGTGGCGATTAGAGATGTGCCAAGCTGTGGGGAGTGGAGAACCGGGTGGAAAACAGAGGTCTCCCGAGAGCTGCACAAGCCGATAGTCGGAACCCAGCTCCACCAACATGTTATATTTCAACCCATTTTCTAAAGTGCAGCATTATGTTAAATGCACTGGGTTTTACCCTATTACATTTAAATTTCATGGTTAAACAGTACATGTTAAAATCCAAGCTCAGCTCGGCAGTGACCTAAAATACATAAATATAATTTTACTTACCGAAAAAAATGAAGTGGAGACTCCTTAGACGCTCTATTAGTGCAATTAATACCACAGTAAGTCATTTTGTCCAACAATTGCACAAATAATATCCAAAAAGGAATTTGCAAACGCTACAACTAATGGTCTAAGTTGAGAGACTGAAAATGGCAGAACAGTTTTCAGGCAAGACCGAGGCTCAGGCTGAGGCCTTTCCACTGAGCTAGCTCGGTGGTCACGTGGGTCAGATGCTCATTAATTATACAGAATTTTAGGCTTTTAATACACTTAAACAGAAGAGTGATAAAAAAATTCACCCCCCTCAGAGTTGTCATGTGTGTAAACTAGATCATTCAAACCAAAAACATGTTCTGGTACCAGGCTGTAAACATGCTTATTTCTGCTGTGAAATTGGTATTTTTAACATGGGAGTCAATGAGGATTTGCTCGCTTCTGACACCAGCCCCCAGCAGATGAGGGTGGAACTACAATTTATTTCACTTCCGCATTGGACTTTCTGTCCCGCATTGTGGGGGCTTGATCTAAAAGGAGGCTTCCTCTGGGGTATGTAGACTGACAGATGGCGTTTCATGTGTGTTATAAATCTCCAACTAAAGTTTAGAGCGAAACATTCACTCCCACTCAGAACTAAATGCTGCTCCGGATACGAGGTTCTGATAACAACATTCCACACACACACATCATTCATCTCATGTCTCATTCCACCTAGTTCATCAGTACACAGTGTTTAAAGTTAGTCTTGTTTAAATTGTGTAGAAATAAATTTCTTACTATTATAAACGTGACTCTCTTTCCTCGGGGTTAATACGAAGTGTCACGTAATCCCTGCAATAAAAAGTTCTGATCTTCTGGTTAAAATATTCAAAGATCCATCAGACTGATATTTCATATTTCTATGGAATCTCACATTTTATGGTCCATAAGTAAGATGTAAACTACCCATCGTTACACAACTATAAACACATTTTCAAATTTTCTTTTAAATTTTGTGTTAGATAAAATTAAATAATTTAGGTGATGCTTTAATTATTACATTATAATTACATTAACAAGAAGATCAAAGTCACTTCTTCTGGGTTTCTAAGATTGAAAAGCAGATTCATTTGACATCTCTACAGACTACAGAAAATCACAACACTAATTAAAAAATATAGCATTTTGAAATTATGCTTTAAAAACAATACAACTAATGAATAATTTAAAGGTATTTGTATGAGAGTAAACCAGTAACTTGGGGTCCCTTATAATGGTAGCCAGGGCCTATGTGTGTCTGCAGAGTTGCAGACTCTACTGATGTTCAAATGCAGTCTGACAATCAGCTGTTAGCATGCTAGCATACCAGCTGCAGCTTCGTAGAGTTCAGAGCCGTGGTTAAACCCTTACTAGTTTGTAACGACTTTGATTTCACTCTAGAATTTTGATTCCATTCATGTTCACAAACATCTTGATCACAGGTTTTTTTTTCCATTTCATTTTTGTCTTTGAGTGGTTTGAATTCCTCGGTGGGTGGAAGAGTTTCAATTTGTCTTTGCAACATGTTTATCACTATAGCTGTAACCTCTGTAATTACACCATGTAATGAAGCTGGTTGGCTACAGAGATCACCCAGAGGAACTGTGGAAACACGTATAATTCATGGTGCTGACTGTATTTTCAGCTTCGCCAGCATGTAGTTTGGAGAACGAGATGCAGCATAAAACAAGGGCCACTTTGTAATGAAGATGTAGATCTCATCCTTCAGCAAAAAAAAAAAAATATATATTTAGTTTTACTCGAATCCCATTCCTTCTGGGAGTCTGTGCTTTTCTTTTTGAATGTGCAGAGGAAGAAATCCTCATCAACTCTCTGATAAAATATGAATATTCCTGTTTCTTTATACTCACATTGTTTGAACAGTGCCGTATTATCAATGTTAGCTTACTGAGTTAGATAATTTTACATGAAAAATGTCTCAAACTGAGATTTGGCCACAGTTCCCTGTTGGTGACAGTAACCTACTCCGGAAGATTTTGGATTGCAGATAAACAAACTTTACTTGAGTACATAATTGTATTCTACACCTCTGTTATTTATTCTTGGATTCTCAGGCATAAGTAAATCAAAAAGAGGGAAGTATAAAAGACACTTGTTTAATACGTGATGAAGTGAAAGTGATTGTAACAGATGCAAGTTATGCTAAATTAGTATCTGTTGTGTTCTTAACTGAAAATAGGAAAAAAGTTACATTAAAATGACCAGAAAAGACAGGAGTAGCTCTGAAGGTAGGGTGGGTTGTCCACTAATCTGAGGGTTGATCGATCCCGGCTGTCGGCAGTGAACGCTGCTTTTGCGTCCTTGGGTAAGACCATCGACATATTTACTGGACAATGTGTTTCCATAGACTTCAAGAATAAGTTTTAGGCCAAAATGGGAGGTGGCCACCACCGCCATTTTTACCTTGTCACAGGTTCCGTCAAGCCCAGACAATTCCACAAAAGGGAAAAGAGATGGAGCTGAGGGAGGGGCTGTAAGGCTGGGATCAACTGACGACACCCGTCGAACTGAAGCGATACAAGCTAACCCAAAGCTAACGCGGAGGTGGGAGCTAAGCTAACAGAGGTAGCTACTTAGCTACAACCGGAGTTAACTGTGCACAACACCAGAGCTTCTGAGTCAGAGATATGCCGGGCTGACCGCTGGGTAAAACCGGGTGGAACACAGAGATCTCCCGAGAGCTCCACAAGCCGGCAGCCGCACAGCAGACGAGCGCCGCTCTGATCAGAGATGCGTTGAGCTCAGGGACGAAATTTTGATTTCAGAAGTGGGGGGGACACAGCAGGCTTGTGCGGATTTGGGGTGGGGGTGTTATGTAAAGACCCTTTGACACGTCACATGCCCATCTCAATATTTTTTCCATCCTCAATATATATATATATATCAAAGTTAAAAAATGTACAACTCTATTATTATTTTTATTTATTATCATTATTGAAGTGCAGTTTTGGCTGTTGACAATGGATAGGCCATTGTATTTATTGTTTTGGGTCTTTTTTTATTGTTTTTGGTGCAACATTTTCTAACAGGGAGTGAGATTCCTTTTTTATTCAATTTTTGTTTGTTATTTTTATTCATTTAGAAGTTCTGGTTCTGGACATTTCAATGTTAAATGAAGGTTTATTTGTTGCATTTTAAAGGGTGTACTTGCATTATTATGATATATTAACATTATATTAGTGGTTATTTTGGTCTAGATAATGTTGACAATGATATCGTTTATCATCAACAATTTGTTGGACAAAATATCATCCAGCAAAATTTGTTACTTTCCCAGGCCTAGTCAAAAGTATAAAAAGTATTTATACATAAACGGTCCCTCCTGAGATCTGGCCGTTATTTCATTTGCTGTGTTAGAGGACATGCTGAACTAATGTTTTACACATGATCATCACCCTAACATTTGTCACAATGATCAATTTTATGTCTATCGTATCTTCATTATTTCAACCTCACCTGTGAGCCTCCAGGCTCTGCTCCATCTCCTCCAGGCTCTCGTCCTCCATCTCCTACAGCCTCTCCTGCTGTACCTTCACCGGTCTCTCCTCCTGCATCTCTGTCAGTCACCTGAAAAAAAGATGCATGAACTATAAACAGTGGGAGATTTTGGAATGGAACAAACAGAAATATTTACAGGATGGTTCTAGTATGATTCACAATTATTATTAATATAATGTGTAAATTATTCATTACCAATTTGAGTGTATAAAAACATATTAAATATGTTTTTTCCCTTAAAAGTGTTTAAACAGTTGTTGCATTTCAACACACAAAAAATAAATGGAAAAAATAAGATAAATCTAATGAAAAGAGTACATCTTTGACATTAAGCTTAAAAAAATCTGTTGACGATGATACTGTTCATTTTTCAGAGCTTTTTAATGTGAACATATACATTGCAATAGATAAGTTTACAATAAAGTTAAATGATAAAAGTTTTGAAGTTACACTTCTACTACTACTACTACTACTAGTAATAATAATCATGATAATAGTAATAATAATAATAAATAATAATAATTATAATAATACAAATAAATTGTGTCTGAGGAGTCAGTTATGTGGAGGAGATTAGTTTGTAAAAGTTAGTTTTGAGTATGTGTGTGAAGGAGGAGGTGAGTCTGAGCTTAATGCAGGGGTGTCGCATGTTCCAACTTACGTTTTGACTTTGAAAGAAGTCTCTTATATCCACTTTCGTTTGTTGACATGCTGCCGCCTGGCTGTGCCTAACTACCAAAGACTCACAAATGAACACTTATTCAAATGTTATGTAGTGGAAGCTGAGCTGAGCTCTGATATTACACAGCGTCTAGTTGACGATGTGACTCAGTACCGGTGTTCCCTAGCGGCTCCAAACTAGCAAAACAACGTGAGCACGTTCTGACTGTTTACAACTTGAGTGACAGCAGCAACAGCCAATAATACGTTAGCAAGTATCAGCAGAGCCAATAGATTAGCTTTTGGGTGGGTCTAATAGGAAACCGGTTTCCGTTTCGGTCCTAGTGCTCAATCAAATCCATTTAATGGAGCGTAATATTGTTTTTGGACGGAAAAAAGTGAAGGGGACCGAAACTGCCTTTTGAAAAAGTGGGGGGGACATGTCCCACCCGTCCCCCCCCAAAATTACGTCCCAGGATGAGCTGCCGCTATAAGTCCATATCGATAGTCGGAACCCAGCTCTACCAACATGTCATATTTCAACCCATTTTCAAAAATGCAGCATTATGTTAAATGTACTGGGTTTTACCCTATTACATTTAAATTTCATTGTTAAACAGTACATGTTAAAATCTAAGCTCAGCTAGTGCATCAGCTGCAGTGACCTAAAATACATAAATATAATTTTACTTTCCGAAAAAAATGAAGTGGAGACTAGGGCCTGCACGACTTTATTTTTTTTAAAGTCGACAGTCAAGTAATGAAAGTCGAGTCGACTTCGACTAGTCGTTGATGACGTCATACGCCGGAAGCGCGGGGGGGGTGGGGGTGGGGGGGGTGGGGGTGGGGGTGGGGGTCGGTCGGTTGGTTCGCTGGAGTTTTTGACAATTAAAATTGCGGCCACATTTTCTAAGTTAACACGTCTCTTTTAATAACGGTAGTTTCTGCATCCTACTTCAGTCCTCTCCCCCCTCCCCCTGCGCAGCAGCCGCAAACTCACTGATGCGCCTGCAGCCTCTCGGAGTTCCTGCTGCTCTAAACATTAAAATAATTATTTCATTTTCTGTTCCTCACTTCTGATTACCTTCAGTGGTGTCTGTTTGTTGCAACCACCAGGTACAAAAACGAACTTGTTTTTATTTGACTATTTTTCTGTCCTGTCTGTTTATTATCTTCCTGCATCTCCTCTCAATCCTAAAGAGAAACTGCTACCTGCGTTCATATATATTCACCTTATGAGTTACCTTTGAACTGCAGTTCTAAAAAGATCTACCGACCGCAAAAACAGCGGAGTGCCGCTGCTCGCCGGCCGACTACAACGGGACCGTTTTTGCTGCGGAGTTCATGCCGGAGCGGAGCGGAGATAGTGGAATCTTGGGGGTGCGTCACCGGAGAACAAAACAGGTGAAGAGCCTCGCTCCGCAGCAGCGAAACGCATCAGGCACAAATAACAGACAGAAAACATGAAAGGAAATGAGCCGACATGAACGATCGCGTGTTTAATTTGCTTTTGAGGTGGTGACACCTGATTTGGCGGTGCTCAGGACGCAATGTCTGGAGCGCACGTCAACGATCAGAGCTTTGCATGCACAAACTGGTTAAGATTAGGATGGGGGTGAGGGGAAGGTTAAATTGCAAGAGGGAAAAGGTCACAGTTTGGTTAAATGTCCGTTTTACCGCCGGTGTCAGTACCGCACAGCGCGTTGCCTCCGCCTCGATCCAGACGCGCAGGGGCTCATCACCGGCTGTCTTTTCCAAGGACTGCATCTTGTCAGTCATTATCACGTGACAGCGACTAGTTGATGATAGGCATAAAAAGTCACTACAGAGTCGTGAAGTCGACTAGTCGACTAGTTCGTACAACCCCTAGTGGAGACTCCTTGAATGCTCTATTAGTGCAATTAATGCCACAGCAAATCATTTTGTCCAACAATTGCACAAATAATATCCAAAAATAATGCACAAATGCTACAACTAATGGTCTAAGTTGAGAGACTAAAATGGGGGAACAGTTTTCAGGCAAGGCCGAGGCTCAGGCTGAGGCCTTTCCACGGAGCTAGCTCTGCAGTCATATGTCTGATGCTCATAAATTATTCAGAATTTTATACATTTAATACACTTAAACAGAAGAGTGACAAAACAATTCACCCTCCTCAGAGTTGTCATGAGTGTAAACTAGATCTATTAAACCTAAAACATGTTTTGTAACCAGGCTGTAAACATGTTTATTTCTGCTGTGAAATTGGAATTTTTAACATGGGAGTCAATGAGGATTTGCTCGCTTCTGACACCAGCCCCCAGCGGATGAGGGTGGAACTGCAATTTTTGTCACTTCCGTGTTGGCTTCAATTTCAGACCCGAATTATGGGGGCTTGGGTAAAACGCTAGTTTTCCAGGAGCACTGCACAGCCTAAAACAGCTCTGTACAGTGTGGTTTGAGTCAACTAGTAGTTTTTGTTCCCAAGCCAGCGCCGTGACAGAAGGTATCTTGTATGCTCTACAGAAACACAACCCAGCACAAAAATAGTGGTGTTGCTGGGCGTTTTGCTTAGTTTTAAGGCTTTTTGTCAGACTCTGAACCAGGAAATGGCTGCAGGCAACAGAAGGCAGAAACTCTAGAGCAACCAGTGACTCCACCCCCTAGCCAATCAGCAGCCAGAATCACGATGCCGGCCCGACTCTGCCTTGCCAGGTACCTCAACGAAGCAGGGACTAAAAATAGGGGAGAAAATACCGAACCGTGCCGTCGGGATGATCTGCATTGGGCCGAGTTACTAGTTCGCCTGGAAAACAACCTTTAAAAGCACACTTGACAGTTTTGTCTTGTTTTTAGCACCTCCTAGTGTCTGTTTAGTAGAACCAAAAGCAAAAGTTATCTCCTCGCTTTGTGTCTGTCTTTTTAACACCTCAGTCTAACAGTTGAAATATTTTCCAAGCCTACATTAGTTTCTACAAGAGTGGTTCGTTGGTAAATTAAACAAATCATCTGCGTTCACAATCTTAAACATGCTGGAAGCACACTCCAGTACCAGGCATGTCAGCTTAAATTTTTCTAAGTCCAGCAAGTGGTGGCCTGCCACTCTGAAGTTGCAAGAGCGATATTCTGGCCACAGGGGGAAGCGACGTTTGAGTGACATTTCACTAACCTCGTAAAGGGCCTTTACTGGCTCAAGAAAAATATTTAAAATACAAAAAAAGTTGCATAGTATTTACCATATTGAGATTTCAGTGAAATGTGTGTGCATGGGTGATTGTGTTGTAAAGCACCTTGGGGGGTTCTAAGACTCTAGAGGCGCTATATCAAATACAGGCCTTTTACCATGAATTTACACACGGTAAATAACTGGCTAACTGCCTTACTGTGGATGAAGCTTCAGGGACCTTGAACAAAAGAGTTTTCAACAAGTAACTTGTTTGAAAGAGGCTTTTCTCACATATCCTTGGAAAAACATTCTTGATACTTTACTTTCGTGTTCATGAAATTCCCCAGCTCTTCCCACTCACATACCCTCCAGATTTCCTGATTTACAGGTTTGTGAGTATAAACTGGTAAAAACTGAAGTATTTTAGCTTCATTTGAGAGTAGAAAAGTAGTAGAATAAAATTTAAATGTATCACGACCAAATAATCTTCAGTAACTACCAGAATGTACAAATTCCTCCCAATCGTGGTGGAGGAGTTTGAGTGCCCTAATGATCCTAGGAGCTATGTTGTCTGGGGCACTTAGTGCCCCTGGTAGGGTCTCCCATGACAAATTGGTCTTAGGTGAAGGGTGAGACAAAGAACGGTTCGAAGGATCTTTCATGGCGGTTAAAACGAAGAGTCGGAGTACCCGGCCCGGAGGGTTACCGGGGTCCCACACTGGAGCCAGGCCTGGGGTTGGGGCCCGTGAGCGAGCGCCTGGTGGCCGGGCTTTTGCCCATGGGGCCCGGCCGGGCCCAGCCCGAACCGGATACATGGGCTCGTCCAACTGTGGACCCACCACCCGCAGGAGGAACATGAAGGGTCCGGTGCAATGCGAATCGGGTGGCAGACCAAGGCGGGAGCCTTGGCGGTCCAATCCCCGGACAAGAAAACTAGTTTTTGGGACATGAAACGTCACCTCGCTGGCGGGGAAGGAGCCGGAGCTTGTGGCAGAGGTTGAGCGGTACCGGCTAGATATAGTCGGACTCACCTCGACACATTGCATTGGCTCTGGAACCCGAGACCTGGAGAGGGGTTGGACACTCTACTTTGCTGGAGTTGCTCCGGGTGAGAGGCGGAGGGCTGGGGTTGGCTTTTTGTTAGCCCCGAGACTCTCTGCCTGTGTGTTGGGGTTTACCCCAGGGGACAAGAGGGTAGCTTCCTTGCGCCTTCGGGTCGGGGAACGGGTCCTGACTGTTGTTTGTGCTTATGGGCCAAATATCAGTTCAGAGTACCCACCCTTTTTGGAGTCCCTGGGACGAGTGCTAGATAGTGCTCCATCAGGGGACTCCATTGTCCTGCTGGGGGACTTCAATGCTCACGTGGGCAATGACAGCTTGACCTGGAGGGGTGTGATTGGGAGGAACGGCCCACCTAATCTGAACTCGAGCGGTGTTTTGTTATTGGACTTCTGTGCAAGCCGCAGTTTGGCCATAACGAACACCATGTTCGAACATAAGGATGCCCACCGGTACACTTGGTACCAGGGCAGCCTAGGTCACAGGTCGATGATAGATTTTGTAGTCGTATCATCTGACCTGCGGCCGTATGTTTTGGACACCCGAGTGAAGAGAGGGGCGGAGCTGTCAACTGATCACCACCTGGTGGTGAGTTGGATCAGATGGCAAGGGAACATGCCGCGTAGACCTGGCAGACCCAAACGCATAGTGAGGGTCTGCTGGGAACGCCTGGCAGAAGAACCTGTCAAGACGGTCTTCAACTCCCACCTCCGGCAGAGCTTTGACCACGTCCCGAGAGCAGTGGGGGACATTGAGTCCGAGTGGGCCTTGTTCCACTCTGCGATTGTCGAGGCGGCTGTTGCTAGCTGTGGTCGTAAGGTGGCCGGTGCCAGTCGTGGTGGCAACCCCCGTACCCGCTGGTGGACACCAGAGGTTCGGGGAGCCGTCAGGCTGAAGAAGGAGGCCTACAGGGCGTGGCTGGTCAGTGGGGCTCCGGAGGCAGCAGACAGGTACCGGATAGCCAAGCGGGGTGCAGCAGTGGCAGTTGCCGAGGCAAAATCTCGGGCGTGGGAGGAGTTTGGTGAGGCCATGGAGAAAGACTATCGATCGGCTCCAAAGAGGTTCTGGCAAACTGTCCGGCGCCTCAGGAGAGGAAGGCAGCAACTCGCTCACACTGTTTACAGTGGGGATGGGGAGCTGCTGACGTCAACTGAGGCTATAGTCGGACGGTGGAAGCAATACTTTGAGGAGCTCCTCAATCCCACCAATGCGCATTCCGAGGAGGAACCAGAGCTGGGAGGCCTGGGGATGGACTGTCCGATCTCGGGGGCAGAAGTTGCTGAGGTAGTCAAACAACTACACAGCGGCGGAGCCCCGGGGGCGGATGAGGTTCGTCCTGGGTATCTCAAGGCTATGGATGTTGTAGGGCTGTCATGGTTGACACGTCTCTACAACATTGCGTGGTCATCGGGGGCAGTTCCTAGGGAGTGGCAGACCGGGATGGTGGTCCCCATCTTTAAGAAGGGTGACCTGAGGGTGTGTTCCGACTATAGGGGGATCACACTCCTCAGCCTCCCTGGAAAGGTCTACGCCAAGGTACTGGAGAGGAGGGTCAGATCGATAGTTGAATCTCAGATAGAGGAGGAGCAATGTGGTTTTCGTCCTGGCCGTGGAACTGTGGACCAGCTCTATACCCTTGCAAGGGTGATGGAGGGGGCATGGGAGTTTGCCCAACCAATCCACATGTGCTTTGTGGATTTGGAGAAGGCTTATGACCGTGTCCCCAGGGGCACCCTGTGGGGGACGCTCCAGGAGTATGGGGTGGGTGGCTTTCTGTTAAGGGCCATTCAGTCCCTTTACCAGAGGAGCGTGAGTTTGGTCCGCATAGCCGGTAGTAAGTCGGACCTGTTCCCAGTGAGGGTTGGACTCCGCCAGGGCTGCCCTTTGTCACCGGTTCTGTTCATCACTTTTATGGACAGAATTTCTAGACGCAGCCGTGGTGTGGAGTGTGTCGAGTTTGGTGGCAGGAGAATCTCGTCTCTGCTTTTTGCGGATGATGTGGTCCTCCTAGCTTCATCCAGCTCTGACCTTCAGCTCTTGCTGGGTAGGTTCGCGGCCGAATGTGAAGCGGCTGGGATGAGGATCAGCACCTCCAAATCTGAGACCATGGTTCTCGACCGGAAAAGGGTGGCTTGCCTCCTCCGGGTCGGGGGAGAGGTCCTACCTCAAGTGGAGGAGTTTAAGTATCTCGGGGTCTTGTTCACGAGTGAGGGTAGGAGGGATCGGGAGATCGACAGGCGGATTGGTTCGGCGTCTGCAGTGATGCGGACGCTGAGCCGATCTGTCGTGGGGAAGAGGGAGCTGAGCCAGAAAGCCAGGCTCTCGATTTACCGGTCGATCTACGTCCCAATCCTCACCTATGGTCATGAGCTTTGGGTAATGACCGAAAGAACGAGATCGCGGATACAAGCGGCCGAAATGAGTTTCCTCCGTAGGGTGGCCGGGCTCAGCCTTAGAGATAGGGTGAGGAGCTCGGACATTCGGGAGGGACTCGGAGTAGAACCGCTGCTCCTCCGGATCGAAAGGAGCCAGTTGAGGTGGTTTGGGCATCTGGTCAGGATGCCTCCTGGACGCCTCCCCGGGGAGGTGTTTCGGGCATGTCCTGCCGGCAGAAGGCCCCCGGGTCGACCCAGGACACGTTGGAGAGGTTACATCTCCAATCTGGTCCGGGAACGCCTTGGGGTCCTGCCGGAGGAGCTGGTGGACAAGGCCGGGGAGAGGACGGCCTGGAGCTCCCTAATTGGGATGCTGCCCCCGCGACCCGGACCCGGATAAGCGGAGGAAGACGAAGACGAAGACGAAGTTTAAAAATGGTCCGGTTTGATGAAAAAATAATGAGAGAAATTCTTAGCAACAGAAAAAAAAACCCACCAAGAAAGGCTTTTCTGGGATATACTTTTTAAATAACTTGATTGCTTTGTTTATAAAATGAAACAAAAAAAAACATATTTTTTCTGTTTTTAGAGCTAAATAAAAACCACAGTAGGTAGTAGTAGCTTTAGTTCTCATTACCAGGGTTTTTTGGATATTTGGATTTTTGGCTCGCTGCCTTGTAGATTTATTTTGTTTCATCCTGCCAATAAAAGGATTTTTACTTTGTATCAACTCCTGCCTCTTGTCGTCTGGGTGATCTGCATTTTGGGTCCTACCATCCCCTCAACGTGTCATCTGGTGAATTATAAAATATATATTTTCAAGTTAAATTTGAATGATAAGGTCTAGGTCATATGGCAGGATAATTATGCTTATCAGATATCGTATCAGATGTTCATGCTGTGTGTGGTGTGTTAAGCCGGGCGTACACTGTGCGACTTTTTCACTCGCAGCGTTCAGCTTCAGCTCAAACTGTACGACTTCCTCGCAGAGCAGATCTCACGAGTCATGTGCTCACACTGTACGACCCAGTTCTCGCATGCGACCTGACTGCTCACACTGTACGTCTAGTAGCAACACGTCGGCCCTAAAAATGTGCTAAAAATATCAGTTTTTACTCAACACGTCAGACTTTTTTGTCTTGTCTTGCCTGTTGTCCTTCGGGAGTGCTGCAGGACACACAGGGATTTATGGGGGTTGGATGAGGAAAACGAAATAAAGAGAGTAAATCTGTGTTTTGTGATAGTTTAATTTGACATGAACACGACAAACACGCTTTCTTGACAATCTTTGTAAGTAAAAAAAACGTGTAGAAACAAAAACGAACAGCGTGTGTTATTAGGGAAATAGCGAGCGACCGGCGTTGATGCAGGATTGCGCGCGCATGCGCCGTGAGCGGTTCTGATACTTTTTGGATCGTAGCTGCTCACAGCTGCTCGCAGCGCTGCTTCAACAGTGCGATACCCTTACGAGGGACGAGCGAAATATTAAACACACCAGAAGTCCGTGCGACCTCACGACTGCTGATCGGCAGCTGGTCACGTGGTGTTAATCGCCTCTCGTAACCCCCTGTACACTACACGACCGCTCGGTGCAAAACTCACCCCGATGTCGTGGATTCTCGCACGACTGGAAAATCGGCTCAAAAAAGTGAAAAAGTCGCAGTGTACGCCCGGCTTTAGGAGAGCTCTGGTCTGCCCAGGAAGATGATGGGACCAATCTAATCCCAAATCAGTTATGCTGAACATTTTGGATTGTCTCTGATATCTCAGCGTTTGTGGTGTTTCCCCCAAAGACAATCAAGCGTGCAGCCTGTTTAATGTTATGTGTATCCAATCAGAAAGTGAGATGATGGAAGCATGCTGCAAAAGGAACCTAAGTCATACACATAAACACCGAACAACAGAAATACAAAAGATGGACAAAGGAATCTATAGAGATAAGGAGACGTGGATGTGGGACCATGAACAGAGACGATGGAGTTTACTCATTGGATCGCACATGGGACTGCATGATCGGAGAGGGGAGAGCGGGCAGCAGAGGGTGACAACTAGAGGTGCTGAAAAAAATCGATTCAAGTCTGAATCGGAATTCTTATAAAGATTCAGAATCGATTCACAAAGGTTCAGAATCGATTCCAAGAACTCAAATATTTGGCATGTTACAGGTTTGAGATGCACTTTTTTGATCTTTGTTAGGAGATTCAGTACGCCGTTTACGTTTGTGGTCCCATAAATTGAGATGATTTATGTTTGAATCTGCTGATAAGAGGGCACTTGAATGTTATTTTTTCCATACTCAGAAATTTGAGATAATCTCATATTTATTTTCTAAGTTGCTAAATGAGTACTCGGGATTACTCATGTAGACATGTTGTGATACCAAGAAAGTCTATATTTTTGAATGGTGGCAAGTTATTTCAGGTTGTGTGTGAAAAGACGTGTAGGACTACAAATGTGTCTCACCATACTGACATCATCGAACCAGACACGGAGAACAAAATGGCTGGGAATTTAGAAAGTCTCAAATCTTACTTCCAGGACATTAGAAGGAGCATTGAAGAGACAATGTGTAGTTTTTACATGAGCCCAGTTTTGGGGTGGTGGTGGTGGTGGGGGGGTGGGGGGGTGGGGGTGGTGTGTGTGTGTGTGTGTGTGTGGGGGGGGGGGGGTGTCATTTTGCCTTGACCCCCAAAATGTCTTGAAACGGCCCTGGGTGTGTGACCGAGTTTTGAAGATGATCTGAATTGTATCAAATGTATAAATATTACATGTGTATAACTTACTGTTCTATACAGGTAAAAACGTGTAGTGGAGACAAATCTGCCTACATTTTACTTTTCAACACTTTGTTTTGTTTTCTTGTTTTTATTTAACTATTTTCCTGTCCTGTCTGTCTCTCATCTTCCTGCATCTCCTCTAAACTCTCCAGAAAATCTGCTGCCTGGATTCTTACTTTTTCACCTCATCAGTCACTTTTGAGCAGATCAAAGGGATCTCCTGACCGCAAAACGCAGAGCGCGTTTCAATGCTGCGTCAGTGAGGTGAAATCACCGCAGCACAGGTGATGAGCTCCGCAGTAGCAGAGCGCTTCAGGCACAGATAAGACAGAAAGTAGAGAACATGTGTGGACATGAACGATCGTGGGTTAATTATAGTTTTTTGGTTGCGCCACTTTGAGAATGGACCGTGCGCTGGATGCAGCTGCATGGAGCGCTGCGCAACAACGATCAGCGCCGTGCAGCTGTCTGTGCTCTCTGCTCAAAAGAGTCCATAAATGAAGTAATATAGGTAGAAAACTTTTTTCCGGCTCCCCTGGATGTGTAGGATATACAGCTCCCCCATAATTCGATCCCTGCTCCTGGATGAAAAGCCGTACATTTTCATCAATACAGAACCCCCCCAGTCCGGACGCCCGGATAGAGTGAAAAGTGGACACGGTCCATCTCCTTTACTTTTTGTATTGTTTTCTCTCCGTAAACATGCTGTTAACTTGCTTTGCACATATTCTAATTGAAATCTGTCCTTATCATATATATATTATTTTAAGCTTGCGTTTGGTGCCCCTCCCCCGGCGTGGTGCCCTACGCGCTATGCGTGGTGTGCGTGTGCGGAGCGCCGGCGCTGATTGTCGAGATGAGTCGTAAGCTTGGAACTCTGGCTGAGATTCAGACTCTGGCACAGAAGATGGATTCGATCAAGGAGAAAGTGGACGGATCAGAACGGACTGGGATAGATTAATTATGCCATTATTGGATTTAGAGGGGTTGAGGACCAACATAACTTTAAGATAGAGAGGAAATTATCTCTGTCTGGCCCCAAAAACAAGTTCTTGTCTGAATCTGGTGCCCTTGAGCCTGAGGCTGAAATGAATACTCCCCCTCAGAAGAAATATGGAACGCTGCCGTCGCCATAGCAACTCTGTCTCCCTATCCCAGCCTGGGCGGGACTGCGACCGGTGAAGGCTGTTGAATCATTCCAGGAGTCACTGTGCTCTCTAAACCCAACTACCTCCCTCCCCTGTCCAAACGGAGGTTACCAGCGCTGCTTATCGTGGCTGCATTCACTGATGTGTGGAGAGTCCTCTACCCTACCTCCTCACCTAGTGGACACTTATGTTGTGTAATGTCTGAAGTCTGTTGCATTTCTGTCTGAGGTGTTTTTTGCATAGCAAAGCTGCTCTCCCTGTGGAGGGTAACTCTGAAGTGCCTGTTTCCCTCCACCTGACTCAATCCTCATATATAAACCCTCTGATCTCTATTAAGGTAGCGCGATTCGGGTTGCGAATGACCACAGTCACCAATTCTTGTCATGTGTCTATGCCTATGTATGTCTGATCTCAGAATTGTGTGTGCTGAAACTCTAATTTCCCTCTGGGATTAATAAAGTATCTTTGAATTGAATTGAATTGAATTAATAAGCATTATTAATATTTTAAAGGGAATTAAATTTACTTAAAAATAACTAATGGGAAAAACACTAACTCTCATTTTCCTCTCACACATTGTCAGTTCATGCTTCAGTTGCCACACTAGGTTTAAACCTATTCACAACCTATTCACAGTTTAACATCTTTTATTCCCAGCTGCTGCATCACATTGACATCTGGACCCAGGAGCTTTCTGCAGAATCTGACTGACATCTCAATATGAGACTCTGGCTTTAACCTCCATGTAAAGGGAACTGATAATGATCCCTTCACATCACCTGTTATGTTATCCCTCTAAGTAATCTACACTATCCATGGCTGTCTGCAAGACTTATGCAAACATCTCCTCCTCCATCACTTAGCTCCATCTAGTGTTTTTCCTTTTTTAATGTATTTTACTGCGTATGAGGTTCAATGAGTCTTTGTTCTCCCTGGAGTTAAAAAGCCGTTTGTTTCCACATAATTATAGTTTAACCTCCCAAGTGGTGTTTGTGATGTCTTTCATCCCTGGTGCAAATGTAATAAATATAATTGATGATTATAATTTTTTTGCTTTCTGGAGACATAAAACTTGACCTAGAATTTGATACATTTTATTTCTTTACTTTTAACCCCAGTTAACACACTGTTGGCACAAATTAGAATCCTACCTCTTCTGGCCCTAAGCCAGATCGAGTATCAGGATTAGTACCTTCATCTTAAACCTGCTATACCCAGTTCTAGATGTGTCTACTGCCCCCTAGTGGAGGATCTACAGTTGGCAAGATTGGATTTTATTTATTTACTTTTTTATTGTTATTTAACTGCTTAACCCTTTGATGCATAATGGTCACTACAGTGGACAGGTACTCAAAATTGTTATTAATTTATTTTGCTATTAAGCACAGCTGTTGAAGACTTTATTGCATTTGAGCCCCTCCATCTGGACTTCAGTAAGTCAAGCCATCATATTTCATGCTCAGAATGCACGCTGTCTACTGAAGTGGACATGTAATAAATAATTTGCAAATTATTAAATGTTACAAAAATATTTGTTGAAATTTGTTTCATTCACATCTAAAGATGAATGAAAATAACTGTTAAAAAATCATGGTTGAACATTTCATAATTCATGCATCAAAGGGATAATTAACAAAACTGATATTTATAGTTTTTTTATTAACATTCGACAAAACATAACAAAAAATATTTTTTTGAAAATGATTAGCTTCCACTTACAGAGAAAATACGCTCCTCTGACAGGCTCGCTACAATTTGTTTTCGGTATTAAAATGTTCTCAGTAGGATATAAATGCTTCTGTGTTAATTCTGGTGTACAACCTTCCATTCTACACGTGACTGTCGTTTTAAACATTATACTATAAGGAAATTTTACTGGGATTTTGAACAAACATTCCCAGTATTCTATCTCAAAGTGATGGTCAGAAATCCTCTTGTAGGCCATGAGAACATCGTCAGGCATCAAGCTACATTTAAAAAAAAATCTAACAAGATATTATGCAATAATTACTGTAGAATATGAAAACAGTGGTGATTTTTCTTTGCTAATATTGTGGCTTTGTCCTCATGTCTGGACAGCGTGTCATGTGAGCATGGAGCTTTCCATCTTTCAGCATCTGTTGTTGCAAACAAACCAGTTAAAACCACAGAACTAGAAATACATTTCATTGTGATGAAGTCAAGCTGAAAATAGCAACGCAGCAGCACTTCGCTTGACCCCCAATCCTTTAATAACAAATTTGATTTAATAATAGATTTTTATTTTCTCCAATTGTATTGTAATGGTTTGTCATCAGAGCTTCAGCATGCATCCAGCAGTTGGTACAATAACCATTTAAGATAAATGTCCATTAGCATCCGGTCCTTTAACTCAGACAGCTTTAGCCAGCAGGCAAATACTTTTTTATGATGCTCATAAAGCCTTCTATAGTTTTCTGTTATCTGAAAAGTTGTTACTCATTATCAGTGACCGCTCTGCTCCTAAAGCCTCTGAGGGACTGAAATAACAGAGGGATGCCCATGAGGGATATATGCTCATCTCTAGATGTTACTGTAAAACACAAATGTGCTCCTATTGTTCTTCACAGTCTGCACTAATAACAGCTATTACACGGTTGGCACCATAACTCCATCCACTGTGGGTTTGATGGATGAGCTGCAGGAAGGTTTATGTCTGGGCCAGGGGTCTAAAACTTGCAGTTCTGATGCAACGCTTGGCTCCACACTCCTCTGAAGTGGCTTCTTGTGACTGTGACCAAAAATGACTCGAACATAAGAAATGTTTACACTGAAGTAGAAAATGGGAAATGAGGCTTTAGCAAATTGTCTCTCCCAATTTCTGCAATGGTATTTTTATACGGGAGTGAAACGAATGCGATGAGCCTGTTTGTAACTATATATATATATATATATATATATATATATATATATATATATATATATAACCTCTATATATTATATACAGGTTATTTTAATTACATTGTGTGCAAAGGTTTGCATCATTTTAGCACGGAATCATCTAAATCTGCTGTGATTATTCTGCCATTCAGAGCAGTTTCTCTACAATTCCATTAGAAAGCATTTTTCTGAAGACGTGAGTTTCATTGCTATGAAAGGAAAGATAGTTATGCACAATGGTTTGAATTTACTAAACTGTAGCTTATTAGATCATGGCATAGTAGCAAACTCTCATAACAAAGAGACAAACATAAATAAAGTTGAATTTATGTCTCTCCGTGTAAACATATATGTAGTGGGCACAATAGTAAAAATGCTATTTAGTCTTTGCATTAAAGAGGAACTAGGCAGCTTTGGCTTGCATGTAGCACCCCCTAGTGTCCGTTTGTAGAACCAAAATTAAAACTTTCCTTCTCGCTGTGCGTCCTGTCTTTTTAACGCTGTAATCGAATCGTTGAAATGTCTCCTCAGCCTTCAGTGTCTACAGGACTGATTCATCACTGAATTAAACAAATCAGCTGAGTTCACGATCTAAAACATGCAGGGAACGTGCTGGAAGCAGACTGCAGCGCCAGGAATGTCAGTTCAGTTTTTCCAAGTTCCAAAAGAGCAGCCCTGCCAGTCTGAAGTTGCAAGTGGAATATTCTGGCTAGTGAGATGATATGTTTCATTTAGTGATGAATCGCTCTTGTAGACACTAATGAAGGCTGAGGAGATAATTCAGCTGTTAGATTAAGGTGTTAAATAGACGAACGCACAGCAAGGAGATAATGAATGATTATTAATAAGGGACACTAGTGGGTGCTAAAAGCAAGCAGAACTGCCAAGTGTGCCTTTTATGTAAATCGTAAAATACCTGTATTTGTGTAGCACCTTTTTAGGTTATTTATTTATTTATTTATTTTGCATGGGGCAGTATTTGAGACAGAATAACTCTGGATTAGATTTGTTTTATTTTATCATACTACACTGGGATTAATTATTATATGTAAATAAATCCTTCTTAAAAGTAGGGATTAGGTTTGTTGGATGCCTTGATGACATTTTACCGTCAGGATTATAATTTTAAAATTCATTTACAGATTTAAACCGCATCGGGTGATCACTATGTAAAACGCTACAGGAAGCTTTAGATTATGAATCAGACACAGTGTCCTCAGTGCAAGGAGATGGAGATGAGAAAGAATCCAGCAAGACCAACTCTGTGATGAAACTCGTCATTTACCAGCCTCATGTCGACGTGCAGAATAACCAAAGATACAAGAGATGTAGGTAGCCTACATCATTTGTAGAATAAAATCTAAGTATTTCTACTTTTCATTTTGCACGTGCTACTTGTTAAAATTTCCCTAAGCAAAGCAAGTGATTAGGAGATGCATGGTGACACACAGTTGGCTCGCAGCAAGAAGGTTGCAAGGTTGAATCCTCTTCTTTATGCTACGAGTTAGCATGCTCTCCCCATGCATTTGTGGGTTGTGTCTAGGTGCTCTGGTATCTTCCACAGGCCAAAAATGTGCAAGTTAGGTTATTTGGAGAATCCAAACCATCCTTGGATGTGAGTATATGTGATTGGTTGATGTCTGTGTCCCTGTGATGGACAAGAGACCTACCTGTCCAGGGTGTCTCCTGCTTCTCGCTCATGGACTGCAACCCTACTGAGGACTGAGCAGTTGTCATGATCACATACCAATGATAATAAATAAAAGAAGAAGACTTTAAGGCCGCTGGAAGACGTAGCGAGGCATCTCTTTGTGCAAAGATTTCTGTTTTTCAAACACAGTTTGAATATGCAATGATAACATTATTAATACTGAGCTTCACCAGTAAATTATAAAATATTAAGCTTGTTTTTAATTAGCTGGATAATCTACAAACTCATGTTGTAAAAAAAATCCTGCACAGATCCCACAACTCTTTCAGAACAATCTCCTACTAGAGCGGGGGGTTAATAAAAACACACTATGACACAGATAGAGTTAATTACATTGTTAGAGACAGTGTCAATGTTTTTTTCTCCTTTTAGCACGCTCGGTCTAGACAAAAAGACAAATAACTGGTAGAGGCGAAACACTGCAGAGAGTTTTAATGAGGCAACATGGGACTGTCTATCAAACTGTCACATACGGGGCGCACAAATTTACTCTCACGCTGGCATGCTTTAGTGCTCCATATACACAGACAGATGATGAAGCACAGAAATATAATTACTGATAAGAACGATAAGTGAAATAGCACATGCTGTGGGTTTTTCTGCTGGTCTGTGAGGAATTCTGTCTTCCCCTGAATGTTCCTGTCTCAGACCTGATGGATGAGCTTAAAGGGTCAAACGTTTACGCTCAATACTCCCCTTGTCAGACACGTCAGTCACATCGTGGCTACAGCTGCATTTGACAACGCAGCAGCGATATATCAGAGATTACCACGATGAAAGGCAGAGCTAAATACCCCTGCATTATGACGCTGAAATACGAACCCCCCTTCCCCCCAAAACATAAAAAAATAAAAATCCAAGATTATATTTCAGAAAGATAAAGCCTTTAGGCTTAATCCATATTCAAAGTCTTGTCAGTAGCTGGGCTGCGGGCCTTTATAACCTAGTTCTGGTGGCTGTTATTGGGGAAAGCTGCTTTGTACTGGTCAGTTGTGTGATGAGGACTTGGACACGGTCTGCTGAGCTGACCTATATTTGGCCGACTTCCCTGTCTGCACAGCTGAAAACCAGCCCAAGCTTTCTCGTGGATTGTTCTGTAGGCCATCCGGGCTGCTGGGCGTCTTCTCCTGCTCCCATTCAGCTCCCTCTTCAAGTGCACGCTTGAATGTTTTGTCAAGGGGAATATTTCATACGTTTAGGCCTGAAGGCCAAAGCGTGTGGTGCAGCATCAGATTTTTCTGGACCATCATTTTGAAGGAATTAGCTGGATAAATAAGCAAACCACAGTAAGCAACAACAACAACAACAACAATAATAATAATAATAATAATACTGGTGATGCGTGAGAGCCTGTGCAGACACGATAAGCACATCATGGCTGTGTAAGTAAGCCTATTTAAGTACATGCAGTGCATAAATGAATAAACAGACTTCGGCAGACATCAACAGTGATGTGTTGCAAAGCGGATAATGTTATCATCTCATAATGCCATGTGACGAGCAGCAGCAGGTGTTTGCTCTGATCCAGAAATTAAATGCCAGGTCCTCAAAACAGCCTCTCCTGAGGGCATTGCACCTATTCTTTATATTTTACACAAACTCAGGCCTGTGGTTTAACAATGAGAGTAAAAGTCTTTCTTTACTGCTTGCACCATGGTATTTTGCAGTTATGTGTTCAGAGAAGCTTGTTATCTCACATAATTCACAGATTTAAATCACATGATTTCTATTTATCTTTAAAGGGACGTTATGGAAGTTTGACAGCCAAAACATGTATAGAAATAATAAATTTCTTCTTCATACATTCTCCTGCAATGCCCTGGTCCTGTAGAATGAGCCCTGGCATTTTTACTGTGATTGCCTGTTTTTCTGTAAGATCACAGAAAAAGAGAGATGCTCGGGTCGAGCAGGCTGCTTCATGCGCGTTCACGCTCAGGCATCGCCCGTAGCATTTGCTATCAGTAGCTTTAGCAGCAGAGAGAGAGGTAGTGCCAACTCAGCGACTTTGTTGCTGTTCCTAACGTCAAGTGATGAACCTAGCCACATTTCTGAGGACCCTTAGCTACTTTCTTCTAGATATTTCCTGCAAATCAGCAACATAATAGCCATTTCCGCTCCGAACCGTTCTTTGGTTTGACATTATTTCAGCTGTCATCAAGGACATAAAAGTTACAGATACTATGAATGTTAGTAGAGTGCAGCTCACCTTGTAAGATGTCTGACTCCCATGCAGAAGATCTGGGTTTGATTCTGGGTGTGAATAGCCTAGTGAACTAGACCAAATTCTTGCTTTGCAAAGTATGGTCTAGGCATGCTCCATTGGAACCTCAGCAGCTCCTACCAGGACTCTGGCTAGCCAATCACAGCTCTCTAGAGGGGTTTCAAACACATAAAGAGCTGTGATTGGTCCACAATGGTGGGCCAATCATAGTGCTCTATCTGCTTAGTGAACAAATCACAGAGCTTTATCCGCTTTGTGGGCCAATCAGGGCACTCTATATGCCTGGTGGGTGGGATGATGCAACAGAGTGAAACAAGAGTATGTCACATTCATTGTCCAGTGGAATGCGGAGATCATTTGAAAGACAACGGTAGAACCCGCCCCACAACCGAGAGCTGTCAATGGAGCGTGGCCAGACTAAATAATACATTTATTTAGTCTGGCTTGCCAGGCTAGGGTGTGAACATAGTTTATTTAAAGTTTCTTTTTTACATTAATGGTATATTTTTTTTTACAGTAAGATGCCCAAATTTTTATTTGAGACCCGCCGAACGGCATTGAATTCACAGATAAAAAAGATGTGGGTTCAACTTTCATTTCGGAACAATTTTTCAAGCAAGGGAAGGGAATGATCTGAGCATGCAGGAGGACTGACCCATCATAAACCTTTGTCGGCTGTGCTGAAGAGAAAGGTACAGAACCAAATTATTTAATTAATTAGCTGCGCGTTCTCCTGTCCTCTGTCCTCCAGGCCACACACACACACACACACACACAGGACTGTCTCAGCTGTTATTTTCGTTAAGGAGTGTGCACGTACAGCATGCGCGCCTCGTGCACGAGCCTACTATTGAAGCTGCCGTTACGCTTTTGGCCTGAGGGGGCAATCACGAGCATACAAATTCAAAAGTCCGAAAAGTCCCTTTAAATGTAGCCCTGTTGAAGGGGGAGTCAGATCAGTATTGTTAGGGTTAGGGTTAGCAACTAAAATATTTGTAAACAACAAAACACAAACAAACAAAAAGCAATAGACCAAAATAAATACAAGAGAAAAAAGCTATTTGAGTATTTTATAGCTGTAATGACCAAATTTGACCACATGGGTCACTGTTTAGTAATTAGTACATGTTCATGCTTTTAGCTCAGAAACACTAATTTCACAATTATTGCAAAAAAAATTTGCTCAATCTCAACAAAATGTTCGTTTTCACTTTAAGACCAACAAAAAATGTATAATCATAAAATCTCGACATGAAATTCTGTTTATTAGAGAGGTTAATAAAATATCAGAATGAGAGTAGTGTGAGATGTCCAGAGAAAAACAAAAAAGAAAATAATAAATGATAATTTTGCAATTTTGACCCAGCTGAGCTGACAGTTGCAACACACCTGAGAGAGAGAGAGAGAGAGAGAGAGAGAGAGAGAGAGAGAGAGAGAGAGAGAGAGAGAGAGAGGAGGGTAAATATGAAGCTTGTAGCAACGATGTCACAGGGCCAGATAAGCAGCGTGTTTACGAGTGGTGCAGCACTTTCAGAGTGAGGAAGGATGCTGGAAGAGCTTAGGTGCACTGTAGCGTTGCAGGTTCTAATCCAGCGTTTCTGGTCATCCTCTTTCTGTCGCCCTCCATCAGAGGCTGCTTAATAAAGCAGAAATGCACCTAGAAGAAAAAACTCTGAAGCAGGTCAAGTGAAGAAAAGCAGTACAGGGAGAGGGAGGGCATCAAGTTTTAAAGCAGGGAAGATGCAGAAAAAGGGATGAAGTGTAAGTAACAAGGTGGATGGCGATGAAAAATTTAAGTTGAGAAACGGTGGGAAGAGGTGAATAAAAGGCAGGATGGATGGATGGATAGATGGATGGAGAAGAGGGGGAGGAATGGAAGACATGTGAAGCAGGTCAGCCGTATGATCAGATTGTTGCCTAGCAGCATGCAAGAATAGTTGTTTTCTTCTTTTCTCTTCTCCTCCGTAATCATTCCACTCCTCCTTTCTCCTCATCTCACCTCCATCTCTCTGCTACCTTCCCTAGCAGTCTCTCAGGCTCTGTTTTCCATCACCCCCCTTACCCCGCCCCCCCACTCTGCTCACACGCTCCAATTTCTTTACCTCTGCTTGAGGCCCGCGCTGCCTCAAACCGACAGCCAGCTTGTGCTTGTGCATGTGTGTGTGTGTGTGTGTGTTTGTGTGTGTGTGTGCAGATTCCTCAGCATGTAAAGCTGGTTGATGCTGCTGTTCCAGCAGCTCTGTGCAGCATCAGGATTACATGGCACATGTGGAGCTCGTGTCCTCCTCCATTTGGTCGAACGCGGAATGACACGCGGCACCAGACACTGATTTATTTCTTCTCTGTGTGAATGAAAGATCATCTGGTGCTCTGGGACTCGAAGCCGAAAAGTTCTGCCTACTGGAAATCATCCCGTTTTGCGTTGATGTGAAACTGATCAATCCTTGTAGTTGATGCCATGACAGTTATGTTAAACTTTCAAGCAGGGGAAAGTTTTAGCCTCAACGTTGGCATCTCAGTGTTTTTAATGAAAGTAAAAGAGTTGGATGTTTTCCTGTTTTTCAGGAGGTATGCCAGTACCTGAGGTGGTGTCTGACAGTGCCAGCGCCGCCGTCGCCATGTTGAGCCCCGTCCTCAATGCCTCCATCGGGGATGGCTCCGAGTCTGAAACCACCTCTGCCATCCTCGCCTCTGTCAAAGAACAGGTTAGGAGTGTTTATCTGTGTATATGTACGCAAAACACATGGGAGGTTGTCACAGGTCACAGTTAATGAAAGATGAATAGTAGAAACTAGAAAGCATAATTCCTCTGGTCCTACAGCAGGAAAAGAAAACAAGGTGACAGTAAACAGTAAACACAAATGATGGAGGGCCCAACTAAGCCAGTGTGTCACAAATATGTTGCAGCAAGTTGATTTAAAGAGCCTTAAGCCACAGATGTGCAATGTGGTTCCACCCTGCAGCGGAGAAATGCATCACATCCACACATTCTGTCAAAGTTTGAGCACCGTTGAGTGTGATGAGGCAGCACGAAGACGTGACTAAGTCACCTTGACTTTATTTGCAGAAAAGCTAAGATTAGGTTTCAGAGCTCGACTGTGTTTGATGTTCATTATAAAGTAATGAAGGTAAGAATATTCAGCACAGAGCTTAGATGTGACCCACTGTGTTTATTCTCTGTAGCTCTGTACCTCTGAGACAGTGTTGGAGATCATGTGATTTTAAATTATGTTAAATTTAGAAGATATCTACTCCTGTGTGATTGATTTAAATCTCTTTTTCATTCGTTAGTCTAACACACTTAATTGACAGTTGAACATGTCTGTGAACTGTTTTCTGATTTCTTGGTTTTTTCTGAACCTTTGCACTCCTGGGTAATTGCTTCAGATTTTTGGAATAATTAATGTTGCAGGTGTGGAAGTTTATCTAATTTAAGAGAGTAAAGCTGAAGAGGCAGTTAATTTTTCCCAATCTTAAAAAAGAGCCTAAAAATGGCAGCGTAGAAATCGTAGACAAGGCAGTAGAGGAAGACGTTGTTCTGCGGGTTAGTCTAGCCACACACCACTGTAGCTTCAGCAGGTCTGCCATTCGTCCGTTTTGTGTCTTGCCAATCACAGCGCATTATGTTTGTTGGGCAGGCCTTGAACCAGAGTTACGATGGAGAAAAACAACAAAGATGGTGTCAACTCAGAAACGGCGCTCGTTTCAGACAGCCTTGTCATCAATTTTGGATAAAATAAAAAAGAACTGTAGCCAGGCAAAGCCATCCAATACATATGAATGTATAGTCTGTCCATGGCCCATATAGAAAGAGCTCAGCTGTAGCACGGAATCTATGGTTGCCTCAGAAAACTTTTAGACATTGTGTTATACTCATCGCTAGTGGTAGATACCTTACATTAAAAAAGTAATTACTTATGGTTATAATTTGCTTTTTCCATGAAACAATGGAGTTAGTAACTCAGTGGCCCCATTGTGAAAGTAATTAGTTACCTAGCAAAGTAACTGTGACATTACCATTATGTTCTATAACACAGTTACGTTCTATAATATCTATAAGATTAGACTGTGGTAACACTTTAGTTTAGGGAACACAAATTAACCATTAGTAAGCTGCCAATTAATATAAATATTTTTGAACTTTTAAGTCTGGACTAGTCATTATTAAGCATTTATTAACAGCTTATTACTGATGCCGTAACTCTAACATTAACAGGCCATACATTAAGAGTTTTTTAAAATAAACCATTCATAATGGTTTGTTTACTGACAGTGAATGGTTTGTTGCTGATTAACACACATACTAATTAGCTCTAATCAATATATGGCTTTTAACGAAGTAATTCAAGGGCAACATATTCTAGCCTTCAAGCGGTTAATTAATACTAAACTACTAGTAATTAGGTATGAACAAAATCTGACTTTAGAATGGGGAACATATTCTTGCTTACAAGTGGTTAATTGATTGTTGTTTAGGCTCTATTAACATGTGGAGTTTGGTGTTTATTTACATAATACTAGAACATAATATTTTTGGTTATTAATGCAGAATAACTATTCCCTTGAATTACTTCGTTAAAAGCCACATATTGCTTTGAGCTAAATAGTGTGTGTGTTGGTTCACTGCTGATACATTAAGAGACCAGCCAGAATCAGCTGCTTGACTTGTCAAGTCCGCCATTTTACACAGTCCCAACCTCGTCTTGCAGAGCGGACTTTTTGGCGCAACAGTGCTCCCTAGTGGCTGATAGATGTAAATATAAACCCAGTGTCGAGCTGACAAAAATAAGTTTTGATTATTGTTTCAAATATAGCTTTTAACTCCTTCACTGCCAGCCGTGTCCTGATCAAAAAAGCCCTTTTGCTGCCAGTGATTTTCTGCTTTTTTACTGTTTTTTAAGAGTCACAGAATGTTACACGCTAGGATGATGTCAACAGCCAAAACTACCAAAACAAAGAGTAGACTCCTTTTACATCAGGAAGAATCTGCGCATTTTGAGCGTGATCCATTATTTCATAACCCGTTGTCGAATTGTGATCGGCAGAAGCTTTTCCAGTTTGCGCCTCACTTTTTTTTTACAGCAGCGGCCCAAAACAATTTCCTAACACATGGATTTTCTGCTTCCTGACCACTTGACGTGTGACGTACGCAGATGAAGATCGGCTTTAGAGCTGGGATGTTTGTTCTCACGGTGCGGGGGCTCGTTCCGATGCCCACACAGTAAAAAATGCAAATGACGGCTTTAGTCGTCACTGGCAGTTAATGAGTTAAAGGAAAAACTGTACATTCATTCTGCACACCTCTAAATGCCCCATGGGGGCATTGTTTATTTCAAATATAGCTTTTTATTAAAATGTTCTACATTCCACCTTTAATTTCTACTAGGAACAATAGAATTATAGATATATTGAATACGTATCCAGTCTGCTTAATAAATGTTTCAAAGGTTACCACAGGTTTTTAGGGATTTTGAGATATCCAAAGCTTAATTCCTACTAGTGCCGTTGTTATTATAGATTTTTTTTACTTCTAATATTTTTAGTAACAACATAGCTCTTGGCGTCTTCATTTGCATTCGACAAATGAGAAAACAATTAGTACCAGGAACATTTTAATTACTGCTATTTACAACAGAAATTGCAGAGGTCCGATTTTTAATTAAATGTAAAAACGGCTTGCCATAGTTTGGTATCATCTTGCCTGTCCTGTTTTTACTAATGTCCTCACCTTTCTAAAGCGCTGCTTGTTTTCCTTTCCTCCTCTTTTACAGATTTTGCCCCACCATTATTTGCAGAACCCACACATATTCTGTAAATATGGGCGATAATTGCCCTAGACGTTTGCGGGAACCAACCCCCACCCTGTTTTCATAGTGATCGGAGGTACGTGTGCGCACAACGCCGTGCACACGTACCTCCGTTCTGCCGACAAACACCCTGATGTGTTCAGTGCTGTATGTTCATTTTTGCCATTTGTAACACTGGTTCGGGATAGGTTGTTGGGGGGGGGGGGCGGGGGGGGGGGCGGGGGGGGTCCCATATCACTCATTCTGGCTCCTCCAAGAAGAAGTCGGCTGCAGTCGACTGTGAGAGTTGTTTCGGGTGTAACCAACACATCACTAGTGTAGCTGTCACAGCAACTGACAGCATTGCTGTGCTTAGTTTAGCCACCTTATAGTACCATACCACTTTACATGCCCAGTAATGGTAATAGTGTTGCAATGATGGGAAAATTAATTAGTTAGATGACTTCATTACCTAAAAATAACGCCATTAGTAATGCATTACACTTGAACGCTTTTACTCCCAACACTGATCGCTACAGACCTCAGTCAATGGGGCAGTCCGCCACACGCTGTTGAAGAAGAAGCAAATACATCCTTTTTCTCTCTGATCTTGACTCAAAGAAAAGCCCAAATCTAAATAGTCCAAAGTTGATGCCAAAGCCATTTCAAATGAGCTGTTGTTGTTCCGCTTAGTCGCAGTAACATTCTGACCACCAAATCAATAGGGTGCTGTATTTGGCAAGACACAAGGCTGTTGGGTCTGCTAGGGCTCCTTTGGAGCGTGGCAAGACCCATCTGCGGACAAAGTCATTTTGCTTCTGCTACAGTCTGTCTGGATTTCTAGGCTCACTTTTACGGATTTCTGAAGAATCATGCATAATTTCTGAAAGGGAAAAAGTCCGGAAAGATACTTTAAGTTCTTATGTAAAAGATATATTTGCTTCTTCTTCTTCTTCTTCTTCAACAGTGTATAACGGACTGCCCCATTGACTTATTGCCATAGAGATGAATACATAACCTTACGTGTTGCTCTGATTGGTCCTAGTGCTGTCCAATTGAATGTGGAGACAGTTTGAAAGACAACAGTGGCTGGATTCTTTCAGTGGGTCATGGCCAGACTAATGTACACATATAGGATGGTTTCCCAGGCTATAAAAATGGTGGAAGATTGGGAAAAAAAATGCATGCCAGCATCTTTGGTTCCTTTTAATTTGATACCTCACATTTTCTTGTAAACTGGCCTCATTTCAGTCTTTTGAAATTAAATTGACAAAATTACCAGGCACAAAGAAACATTTACAACCAACATTTTTCAGCAATGCTAATAAATCATTGCCACTATTTATTTATTTTCACTGTTCTCCTAAGCCATTCTCGTGAAATAAAGACCTTGCTACAGCATAAAAAAATTGACAGAATGTGCATAATCTTTAGTCTTGGCAGGATCTTCAGATGAGCATTAAGAAGGCAATTAGATAAAGTGAGGGAGTGCACAAAACCCTGGGTTGTTGTTGTTTATAGCAGCATAATGGGGTCCTGCAATTATGGGTTTATTCATTTGTTTATTTATTAGGATCACCATTAGTTTCCACAAAAGTTTGAACGCCAACACGGTGACAGAACACTCGCCCCTCCCCTCAGGCATCTTCCCTGAGATGCTTCTACCAGAACCGGACACCCACATTTCAAGAGGAAACAAGATAGGGCTAAACACCAGTCCCTGTTTTCTAGGTCCAAATGCCTTTAGTTGTTTGTGACTTCAAATGATGTTTTTCTTTTTGGGACTCAGGTAGTTTGTCCTAAAGTTTAAGAGGTAGCAGCCGGCTGTTTCTCCTTCTCTGATATTATTGAGAGGAAAACCTCTCACACCAGGGGTGTTCTGTTGCTAAATATTTGAGCGCGTAATGAATGGAGGGCCCAAGGAAGTACTGCGGTGGTTGGTTTCTTTAGGTCCGATTGGAGAAGGTTTTTATGCAAGAAAACAGCTTATTGATTTTTTTAATCGCCACAAAGTATTCATAGCTATACTACCGGTATGTCAGAAAGTTTACAAGAGGTGTGAAAACATATTTTAATCCATATTTTTTTCAAATTTGCTGCTGTAGCTTTACTGTTAGATTTATGGCTTTCTACAATTAAAAACACACATTTCAATTTCCTACAAAACCCAAAACCTTATACGTTCTTAACCTTCAGCAGATACATTAAAACCTCAGGTAAAATTGGTTTTTGAAAGAGCTGCATTCTTCCTAAACATCAGAGACCTTTTTAAAGACAGATCAGCATCTTATCTTCCACTATACCTTAAGTGAAGCCACTTGAAGAATATTCAGTTTAAATTATTTATGAAACTTGCTTACACACATACCTGCTCATATCAGTTCTATAAACCATTTCAAAAATCTAATCAGAGCAGTTGAAATGATAGATGAGCACAAACACATGTTCAAATCTGAAGATGAGCTAGAAAAAGAGCAAAAACATCTGCCTGTCGGGGGAGCAGGTGGATATAATAAACAAAAACCCGTCTAAAAGTCAAAACTGGTTGAAGCAAAGATGTGATTTAGGTGCTGAATAACCTCCACCTTCTTTGCATTTGAGTAGCACCACGAGTTCCTTCTTTGTGAAGTGTGACACTGCTGCGGTACTCTGAATTACAGCTGCATGAGAGAGGCTCATTTCACTTGCTGGTGACTGAATGTCGTAGTGAAGTCCTTGATACAAACACATGACTGGGTGGAAAATAGAAAAACACTTTCAGAGAGAAGCTTTGGGAGAATGTTGTTTCACTAATTTAAATATTGGTAAAAATAATATAGTGGGACTTGGATATGCTGAATCAAACATAAAGGGAGGGCTGAAATGTGGAGTTCATGTTAATCTGCACAGCAGTTGTCTACATATTTTAATCCGGACTGAGATATCAGACAGATGGACCAATAGTGTCACCCAACTCTGCTGTGGTTACTTTCATCCAGCTTACTCTGCAGTGGGATAAGAACTAATCACAGCAGGGGAAATCCAAAACAAATTGAAAACGATGTTCATGCAAAGAAACAACTTTTACTCATAAACATTCTGTTTATAGATCTTGTTAAGAACCGCTGCACTTGTAGGATACCCTGTGGGGTCTCAGAGGAGTCAGTGGAGATCACTTGGATTGGCTGTCAAGATTGGCGTTTCAAAATTCAAGACAGGATTTCAAAAAAGTGGTCTTACAAGATTTCAGAAGAACATCTGTGCTTTAGGCCAAAGGGTTAAAGCTTAATCCAACCAAATCAGCAAGTAAACTAAAAGCAGTGTGTCTTTTTATGTGTCCTCTTTGTAGGACCTCATTACAACGGAGGATAACCCAGCCGTAACGTAAAAACAGAAATCCACTAGAAAAGGATAGTTTTTGGTTGATTACAGAGATTGGCTAAGTTGGTCAAGTTGCCTTGACAACAACCTCATCACATCATCAATGGTGTGCTAGTTTGGTGTGATCTCCTGACTTGCTGCGTCCTAACGTGGTCCAAGAGATAAATGCCATCATAGGGTCTCAGGTGGGAGGCTCTTTCTCTGGTTCTCAATGGTGACTATCTAGCATGTTTTAGTTGGTTCCCTGCTGTAGCACAGCCTCTTCAATGGTTGAAATATCTTTTCAGCCTGTCATCAAGCTCTGAAGAAGCCTATTAAATCACCACCAATAAAATTTAAGTATGATTAAGCAGAGAACCTCTAAATTTGACACACACATAAAGGTTTATTTTAAAGCTCCATTTAAAGGCGAACTAGGCAATTTTGGCTTGCTTTTAGCACCCCTTAGTGCTTGTTTGTAGAACTTCACTGTACGTTTGTCTTTTTAACACCTTAATCTAACTGCTGAACTGTCTCCCAGCCTTCATTAGTGCCTACAGGCGTGACAAAAATTAAACAAATCAGCTGTGCCCATGATCTAAAACATGCAGGGAACCAGCTGGTGCTGTTGAGCCAGTTGTGTCAGGTCAATTTTTTATAAGTTGCAACAGAGCGGCCCACCAGTCAATTATATGAAAATATGAAAAACTTGCAAAGTTGCAAAATATCCATTTGACCAAATATTTACAGTGGGTACAGAAAGTATTGCAGCCATTTGCTGAAATCAATTAAATTCATGTATTAATGTGCACACAGCACTCCCATATTGACAGAGAAACACAGAATGTTAGAAATGGATGCAAATTTATTTAAAAAAATGAAATATCGCATGGTCCTAAGTCAGGGGTGTCAAACTCAAACTCACACGGGGCCGAAATGAAACTCTGGGACAGAGTCGAGGGCCAAACTTGATATTTTTTGAAAAAGTGACGGCAAATTTGCACATTTTCTTTATCAACATATATGCAATTTTGAACCTTTAAATTTGGAAACAAACATATTTCTGCATTAACACTGAATGTAGAATAACCAAATTACACACGAGGAAGTCCGTTTTAAATAAAAGGCATCAGTGGTATTCATTACTTGTGGTATATTCAGCATTTTTAAAATCTATTCAGGATTTATGTTTTCTTGATTATTCATTTTTCTTATTTTTTATTCTCATTTTTTCTCCTGTAATAAGTGTCATCGCTGCTGTGACGTCTAGCTTTCCCCACTGAGGAACAATAAAGGGATTTTCTATTCTATTCATCTATCTGCAGCCTTTCCACTTCCTGTTTACTGTAGGTTAAATCTTTTCTCACGGGCCAACAACAAAATAAAAATATCATTTTATCTTAAATGAAAATGCAACATCTCACCTGTTAACTTTCATGTTTTGGAGCAGAAAAAGAGCATAAAACCAACATATTTAAAGCTTAGTTTGCTCCACTGGTTTACTGTGATGCTCACCTGTTCCAGCCAGATACCTGCATCATGGGGTTGATCTGAGCTGAGGAGGAGACTCCTGTTGTTTTGTTCGTCTTCATCATAATAATGACAACATTAGATGACAACAGGTGCTCACATTGGTTTGTGCTGATGAACAAGTCTGAGCAGCTTGACCACGTTGTTGTGTGTCGGGGAGGAAACACAACCACAAAGCCGTGCTGGTTTGAGCGTGTCGCTGTTCGCTGGAGTTATATCAGCTCTGTCTGGACGTTAGTTGGAAAACTTTCCCTATAAGTCGTGAACACGTTACTGAGCGGCTAGAATCTCCGTTTCTGGGCTTCAACGTCAGAAAACAGCTGAGTGAACTCGGCGCTGAGTGAGAGGAGCGTAGTTTGTCTGAGACAGCAGAGCTGCAGACACCCAACTACCCCTGACTGCCTCGGGCTGGAAAAAACACAAAGGAGGGGGCGTGTCGCCTCCGCGCTGTCGCCGCAAAGCATCATGGGAGTTGAAGTCTTTGCGGTAAAATCGGCCAGCGGGCCAGTTTTAATATATTTTTGATATTTATCTCGCGGGCCACATAAAAATGCTCCGCGGGCCGCATCTGGCCTTGACTCTGACATATGTGTCCTAAGTATTCAGACCCTTTGCTCAGTATTTAGTCGAAGCACCCCTTTGAGCTAACACAGCCATGAAGTCTTCTTGGTCAAGATGCAACAAGTTTCTCACCATCTTGGGGTCCTTCAGGTGTCTTTTAGAAAACTCCACGTGTCTTGCACTCAGGAGAGGCTTCCAACGGGCCACTCTGCCATAAAGCCCTGACTGGTGGAGTGATGGTTGACTTTCTACAACTTTCTCCCATCTCTTGACGCATCTCTGGAGCTCAGCCACAGTGATCTTTGGGTTCTTCTTTACCTCTCTCGCCAAGGCTCTTCTACCCCAATAGCTCAGTTTGGCTGGACAGCCTGCTGTAGGAAGAGTTCTGGTCGTCCCAGACGTCTTCCATTTAAGGATTATGGAGGCCACTGTACACTGGGCTCTTAGGAACCTTAAGTGCAGCAGAGATGTTTTTGTACCCTCGACCAGATCTGTGCCTTGCCACATTTCTGTCTCTGAGCTCTTCAAGGCAGTTCCTTTGACCTCATGATTCTCCTTTGCTCTGATGCATTGTGAGCTGTAAGGTCTGTTATAGACAGGTGAGTGGCTTTCCTAATCAAGTCCAATCAGTACTACCACACACAGCTGGACACCAGTGAAGGTGTAGCACCATCTCAAGGATGATCAGAAGAAATGGAAAGCACCCGAGTTAAATATGAATGTCACAGTCTGAATACTCGGGACCACGTGATATGTCAGTTTATATTTTTGAATAAATCTGCAGAAATTTCTAAAGTTCTGTGTTTTTTATGTGCTGTGTGTGTATTAGGGAGGAAAAATAGAATTTAAATTATCTTAACAAATGGCTGCAATATAAAAAAAAGGTGAAACATTCACTGGGGTCTGAATACTTTCTGTACCTACTGCATGGAACCCTATTCAGTGGAACATAAATTGACGAGAAACCTGTAAAATAGAGATTTCTCTGCTTCAACACGGCTGATTTAAATCTGCTGGTGATTAACAGGCTTCTGCAGACTTGATGAATATGTCATTCAACCATTGAATCAGGTTTGTTGAAGCAGGTAAACATCTAAGACTTGCTGGATAGGGGCAATTACCAGAGAGGAGTTGGAGACCCCTGGTCAAAGGCATCATGCGATCGTAAATGCAACATCTTTGGAACATGCTACAGACATCGAGAGCATAGAAGATGTGATGAAAAGCATCGAAGGGAAGTCAAAAATATCAAAAACAAGAAACACCTATTTGCTGAGTTCTTAGAGCAGCATCATGATTGCCTTGCTTCACGCTAAATGAGTTTTTCCAAACTGGCCATGACCAAGCCACATTCTCACAGCTCCCATAGAGTGGGGCGAGCATAGTGGTGTTGTATAAAGGGGCTCTTGAGGAAAGTGAAAATGGAAACAAGACATTCAGGAGCTTAAGATGACACTTGATAGCCCTAAGAGTGGCAATAAGTATCTAGTCTGTACTTGAGACAAACCGTCATCTCTGTTGCTGCTAGATTCTAAGTCTACGAGACTTTGTAGACTTCTAGCCAGACAGAAAGGAAGGAGAGTCCATTATTTGAGGAGAGAGGAAACAAACAGGTAGTTGTTTACGCACTCCTCCACCTTGGTCCTCCACAACCTTTCTCTTTGTTATGTTTCATGCCACTGCACCATGGTGTAGTCATTATTACGTTGTCAGAGCCAGCCATTTGTCACTTCCGTTCATACTTGTTTTGCAGCGTCTTTTCTTCAGCGTGTTTGGGCTGGTGTCACTGTTTATTAGCCGGCTGGAGAGGAATTCGGGCATGTGTGTGTTTTCCTTCTCTTAAAGCTCGTTTCACACACAGCAATGCTTCCTGCTCATTCTGGTTCAAAATAAGCTAGGTCAGGCTTAAGAGACCAAACGAAAAAGTCTCAGACATGTGGTCTGCTCACACACACACACACACACACACACACACACACACACACACACACACACACACACACACACACACACACACACACGCACACTGCAAAAACTGCCAATCAGTCTCTTTTGCCCGTGCAAACTCACACCAGGAGAACCCCGCTGCCGTGGTTTTTCCTGTTTCCTTCTACCCACGAGATTGATTAGCCATTCAACATTGCCTTTATCACATCTGTCAGTTTTTGTCTTCACATCGTTTATCATTCCGCTTGTCACCATCTGATATTGGAGCAAGATCAGTGTGAAGTCTGAAGAGTTTTTCCAATGTGAGACTTGGCCTGTTTAAAAGACCAGACAGATTGTCCTATTGAACAGGCAGACAAACCGAACGTGGCATTGATTACCTTTTGCTCATGGCTTTGTAATATGACAATCCAGCCAGTTTAGAAATATTCAAGTAGAGCTTAAATGTTTTTCTCCGGTCAGATAACAAAGGCCCATAGAAGCCAAAAAAGGGCATGTAAGCATAATAAATGTAGTGTCTTGGCATATTTTCCCATTTGGATGTGTAAAAAAGAGAAAAAAAATGTTATATATATATATATATATATATATATATATATATATATATATATATATATATCATGTACACCTGTTTAAGTGCCATTCAACAATCACTGGGCAGCAACCTGAAGGCATCTAGGTATGGTGAAGATAACTTAGAAGCTGGTTGCTGATGCAAGACAGGGTCATGCACTTTTAAGAATTACCAATCTACTGGGCACTGAACCCATGACCGCTTCTAGAGTTTACAAACAACTGAGCAATGGTTGTGTGTGTGTAAAACGTCCTGTTGATGTCAAAAATCAGGAGAATTGACAGATGATAAAAAATCTACGTGTTCAAATAACCACTGAATCCAGCCAAGGTTTGCAGAACAGCATCTCTGAACTTTTTGAATCTTCGGGGTGTTGTAGAACAGCAGATTCGCATCATGGATGGAATTGTGTGATGCTGTCATGACTACTGGTAGTTTCACATCTGGGCCAGCACTGTCTAGGCTGGGTGGTGTCACCCTGGCTTTCCACAGGAGCCGTCAGCAGCACGTTACTGCAGCAGCACGTCGTAGCTGCTGATAGGAACCGCTGTGGTCAACAGAACCTTTTCCACTGGAGCCGTCAGCAGTCGTCAGCAGCGCGAGTCGGCCGTGTCTCAGGAGCAGCATGTCGCGACCTTTACGCGCCGGTTCTATTTTCTACGCGTGACGCCTCTGAAACGGGTCAAGTTCGACATTTTTGGGGAAGGAAAGACAGGAAATCGGATGCAGAAATGGAGAGAAGCTCCCGAGATTTTCAGAATAAAGAACGTACTGCCTTCCGGTTGCTTTACTTTTATAAAAGGTTACTAACTGTGCGGCCCCGTGAGAAGTTATCACCTAGCTAGCGGTCTCCTTTGTTTTTCAGGTCCGTATTGGCGATCATAAAACGGACAGAACATAAAACACAAACCATGTTGTAGTTTTCTCCTGCTTGTTGTTGTGTTTACTGACGAAGTCACTCGTGTGACTTCGTGCTCTGTCGGTGACAGCTGCTCCCCTGTTGCTTCACGTCCCGTGGGAAGGGCCAAGCAGCAGCTTACGCGAGCAAGACGTGCTGCTGCAGTAACGTGCTGCTGACGGCTCCCGTGGAAACCCGGGGTCAGTCCAGGTCCTGCACCGATAGGGTTTGTTCACTCACACTTCTCAGGAACAGGGAATTGTCCAAACACAAGGGTGGGGCAACGCTTCCTTCTGTCATAGCTGACTTTGGAAATTGTGCCCTAGGTGCTTGTAGTGGTACGGCTTGACCAAGGTCGTCTGTGACTGATGAGTTAAGTGTGGGTGTGGCAGTCCCTTCCACACAAGGAGCAGGTGTGGTTTGTTGCAGGGGGATCTCTGTGCTTATGTTCTTTCGTGGCTCTTTGTTCTTCCACCAGTTCTTCATCTGTTCCTCATCCTTCTTCAGTTGTTTCTGAATCAGACAGCGCCAGCCGCTGTGGTCGGCTGCAGCATTTTACCATCTTGGTGTGTCGATGTCCAGAGCTTTCTTGTTGCATTTGCAGACATTTTTGTAATTAGTGGACAACCTTAAGAGAGAAATTATGGAAGGAAGCCAAAATCCTACCAGTGACACCATATTTCGTTTATACCAGGGGTGCCCAATCCTGGTCCTAGAAGGCCAGTGTCCAGCAGGTTTTGTGGTTTCTCTGCTCCAACACACTTGATTCGGAGGTTGAATCACCTGTGCAGCAGCTCACGAAGCTCTGCAGATGCCTGCTAATCACCCGCTGATAGAAATCAGGTGTGCTAAAGCAGAGTTAAAACTAAAACCTGCTGGATACTGGCCCTCCAGGGCCAGGATTGGGCACTCCTGGTTTATACCGTGCATTCCTAATAAAGATAAAGTTTATCAACCGAGTAGTGATGGCTTTTTTTCACATTCATTACAAAAACACTCTAAAGCTGTACCGAGTGCTGTTTGAATAAAATCTGCCTAAAACTACATGGAATCATTGTTTCCAAGATGGCGTATCTTTCGGCTTAAGCATGAAACTCTTGCTGTTGTTCAATTATTTCAAAAACCTTTCAATACATTTGACTGAAAACTATGAACTATCATCCATGTTCTCTAGAGAGGAGAAATCAGACAAGCTATTCCCCGACTTTATCTTTAGCCCAAACTGTAGATCGCCCATCTAATGCTCCATAAATTAGGTTTAAAATTCTCATTTACTAAAATTAAGACTGTGGATTAAATATCACCCCCCCCTACATGAAAACCAGACATTCTCGTCTTTTGCTTGTAAATAATGACGACATTCACAGGCATCTCACAGATGTTTTCTGACAAGCTTGTTGACTCGTATCCCACTGAGACAGTTTTTGCTCCAACAGCAGAGGCAACAGTCACACAGAAGTACAACGGTAGTGAGGAAAGACAATACAGTGTGCTGAAAGCATTTTGATTTTAGAAAAATCAGCTGATTGCTTTTGTTGTTTTGATGCCAGAACTGGGAAACAGCTATAACCCTCATTTAAATGCTAACAACATGACCTCCTGCGGTGTTTGTACAAGCTGGAAAAATGGTAAAGGATGCATTACTGGAAAATATAAAGGAGAATGAAGAATGCACCACTGAAGCTTTTTAATATCAAGTAGGATTTCAGGGCAGGTTGTGATGTTTTTATTCAGTTTCTCTGCCCCTGAAGGGTTGAGATACCCCATGATGTAGAGTGGAAAACATTAAGCCTGGTTTATGCTTCTCCGTCAGCTCCGCAAGGGACAGACACGCACGGATTGACGGAAGCGTTTTGCTCTTTTACTTCTCCGTCTCCTGGAGAGCGTTGCAAAGCAATTGCCCGGCAGGACAACAGAGGGCATAGCGCTGTTCTTTGGTATCCTGTCATGTATCGGTCCAAGATAGTGTGTTTATTTTGTGTTTTTTGTGTATATAAGAGACTTTTAACACGGACATATTTGTCTCTCATTCTCCCACCGCTTCATGCGCTCCCCACCTCTAAACCCACGTTTCCTGTTATTTCCGTCCACAAATAAAACGCTTGCTGCGCATCTTTTCACTCCTCCAGTCACGGGAGAATTAAACGTTCATGTTTTTAGAGTTTTTTCGCGAGGTATTCTTCAAGCTTCTCCGTGTCTGCCGCTAGTTAAACTCGGCTCTCTTTGCAATGGCGGCGCTGTAAACAACAGCGGCGTCCTGACCAATCACAAGCTTGCGTAATCCGTCTCGTTCGACGGATGTTTAAAAAAGTGGGCTCCACTCCGTATGTACTTGCGTGCCCTACGCAAGGACGGATAATGGCGTTGCGTGTCTCCGCACTGACGCAGACGGAGAAGCATAAATCAGGCTTTACTCTGAATAACAGCTGAAAGTGTCTCGTTCCAGTGAACTGTGACAATGTGGCTCAAGCAAAAGAACATTCTATAGGTAGTGTTCCAGGAGCACTACTCAGAGTAACTCGGACCGGTGCAGCTCGGCCCGACCACTGGTTCAAAGGGCACCATTCGGTATTTTACCGCTACTTTCTCCCTTATTTTTAGTCCCTGCTCCGTTGAGGTACCTGGCAAGGCATCGTGGTTCTGGCCACTCATTGGCTAGGGGCCGGAGTCACTGGTTGCACCGGAGTTTTTTGCTTTGTGCTTCACTGCCTGCTGCCGTTTCCTGGTTCGGATTCTGACTAAAAGCCATAAAGCTGAGCAGAATGTCTAGCAACACCCTTTTTCAGCTGAGTTGTGTTTCTGTGGAGCATACCGGCTACCTTACACTCATTACTGATCACATCATTCTATTTTGTCATGGTGAAAAATTGCTACTCGGCCTGGACTGAGTGTTTTCATTTAGGTAGCCTTGGATTTTCCCGCGCGCAACCAGACATCTTTTCAGCCCTCTTCCCGAAGCTGTTTGCCTGGAACCGAACTGGTCCAACACACCCACTGCTGACTGATTGGCCGGCTCAAATTGACGTCAACCATTAGGGGGGAGACTCCGACTGGTGGATAGAATCAGCTGGCGGGGGCTTCCCATGTGCACGATTCATAATCGCTGTGGATGCTGTGGAATTAACAAGTCTCTGACTGAAGTCATTGTTCTCTGTCTCTCACTGCTGTGAGGACACACACACACACGCACGCACGCATGCACGCGTATGCACGAATGCACACACACACACACAAACACACACACAATGCTGCTAGACACAGCAAAGCAGGATGCAATATCAGAGTCAGATCTCCAAAAGCAAGACTGCTCAGGCCGCTTTTGTTTAATAATGGAGACACCACAGACTTCTCCGTGCTCTTTTGCCCCGCCCACCTGCTCGGAGATGTGCTTATGTCACCACTGATGACTATTTTGCGCCCATGTGCTCAATCCCATCTGCATTCCAAAGCCAGTGTGGAACGAACGCAGCCAGGCTGTTTTTTTGGGTTCATCACTTCACAGAAGGACACATTAAAACATATGTCACTGGATATGGAAATATGTTATTTTCTTCAAACTTTCTAAAACACCTTTTAAATGCAAACTTTAACTCTTTGTTTTCATAAAAGAATAAAGAACGATCCTTGGATTAGTGTGTCTTTGAACTAAATCACCTGTATGTAAATTCCCCTCCTCCTGACGATTCATTAGCTTCTTTTATTTTAGTTCTTGCTCAGCAGCCTTGTGATAATAACGGGCATTTCTTCACTCACTGCTCCCTCTTTCATTTGTTTATTAGGACTAATTAAGTTTGTTTAGCAGCCGCTAACTCATTAAACTACCAAATATAGTTCCCTTCAATGTTCTCAGCAGAGTTAGATATTCATAAGAAACCATTTTACAGTGGATCAAATTTTTGGTTATTTTATTTATGCAAGAGCGTTTAGCTAAAAGATCTGCCTCCCATCCTATTTTTAGATATTCTGGAAACCACCAGTAAACCTGCAGTCTGAGGGTGAAGTGCTCGGTTAGGAAGGTATGGAACAATCTGGTCACTGATGTATGATGGAGCTTGATTATTAAGAGCTTTATATGTGAGAAGGAGGATCTTAAAATCTATTCTGAATTTAACAGGTAGCCAATGTAGGGAAGCTAAGACAGGAGAGACATGATCTCTCTTTTTAATTCTCATCAGAACTCTAGCTGCAGCATTTTGGACAAGCTGAAGACTTTTAACAGGGTTATGTGGACTTCCTGAGAATAATGAATTGCAGTAATCCAGTCTTGATGTAATAAATGCATGAACCAGTTTTTCAGCATCACTCCTGGAAAGGATGCTTCTAATCTTAGCAATATTCCGAAGGTGGAAGAAGGAAATCCTACAAACCAGTTTAACGTGGGATTTGAATGACATGTCCATGTCCTCTGTCTTTCTCTTCCTCTCTCCTCTCTCTCTCCTTGCCCCCCCCCCCCCCCCCCATCTGAAAGACAACCCCAGGGTACTATAAAATAAAAAGGCCAATTACTCTCATTTGAGCCTGGTCTCACTCCCAGCTCATCACTCACTGACGCTTTGTCGGGACCCGCTGGCATTTCTAACGTACAGGCTTCCCTTTGACAGCATTATTCAGCTACAGGGTGATAATGGTGAGAGTGGTTATTTTACACAAAAATATGACCCAGTTTTTGGAGCAGATCACAGAAGAATTGAAAGCATAATGTTGTGCAATGGACTCAGACCCAGCACTTCATTAGTCATCTTTACTATGTCAGTTATTCTAAAAGCAAACCACATGTGTTTGATGTCATCATTTCATAAAAGGGTAACACTTTTGAGGAATTTTAAGGATTTTATTGGAAAATGTTTGTAGGGATGATTTCACTCTGGCGTAGCATTCACACTTAGAACTTGAAGTTCTAAAAATTAGAATATGGTACAAAAGTCCATTTATTTTATTATTTCTACTTAGACTGAGAGACCATCTAAAGGCTCAGGAACACTTTGCAGGTGTTTTGGATTCATTGGCTGCTTAGAGTCACACTTTAAGTCTAGAAAATTTAATCTTTTCACAACATTCTAATTGTCTGAGATTTTGAATGTGACACTTTCACATAAACCACAATAATCTCAATTATAACAAACAAAAGCTGTAATGAGTCAATCTCATATATTTCTTCACCTTTTAAGTTGAAATTCTGAAATAGGACACATGTATTAATCTGTTGATTTGGTTTACTCAATGCTCTTAGTAAGACGAACCGCATTGCAGTTTGATTTCAGTCTGACAACAAAAACATGAATTCTATTAACTCAAGGAGAAATTGTATGAAATAGTCATAATGATGTATTTTTTCTGTAATTAAACTGTCTGTATTATGCAACTAGCAACAATGTATACACTTATGATTGGATTGGTTTGTAGATATGTTAAATTAGGCTGACTCAGCATAATAATTTGCTCCTTTAGTAGATTCCAATAGCACACACCTATCAGATTATTTCAATAAAAAAGCGACACTCGTACCTCAGCCCCAGAGACTGCAGCATGTACTCTTCGTTTGAGTAATGAATTAAGTAAATAATAAGCATTTAAAATGCATGAATGTGTGTGATCACCATTTTTATCCAAGGCTGTGTGTGTGTGTGTGTGTGTGTGTGTGTGTGTGTGTGTGTGTGTGTGTGTGTGTGTGTGTGTGTGGGTGTGTGTGTGTGTGTGTGTGTGTATTGAGTCTAGCACTCTGTCTGTGAAATGTGGCATACTGTATTATGCAGAGATGAGCAGATGGTTGACACTGCAAAGGATGAGATACCAAACTATTTTATGAGCAAAAGTCTTGCTGTGGATGCTGATTATTTCATTAAATGCAAAAGATGTCAGGCAAAGATGCAGAAATGGGGTCTGAAATGGGAATTTTAGCACAATCTTTAAACCAGATATTTTATTGTTGAATTTCCTGTTAAAAGTAAAAACTACACAGCATTTCTTGTAAAGTTTAATTTTGGTTAATGTGTTGGTGCGTCTTTAACTAGCTTTTATTCTGATCAGTTGGCAGTAGCCCCCATTTGCTCCTGTATAGATCCACCCCTGCAAATGTGATGAGATGAATTCCAAGTATCTCCATGAAAGGGGGCACAGAGGAACTGAAGCAAATAGAACTTAAACAAATATGTGAGAATATAGCAGTGAGCACATGTGATGGAAAGATGATTTGTGAATGGAAAAAGTGAGCAGAGTACACAGTTGAAGCTGCTGGTAAAAATGGGCTACTGAGGATAACCACATCCACAAAGCTAGCACTAAGGACCCAAGATGACAGAATAATGTGCAACAATCACAAAAATCATGAGAAACTATGACAGCATTGAAAGAATTAATTCATTTGTGTTATTTTTCAAATTTACTAAAGCACATGAGGAAGTTCTGCAACCAATGTCAGTAAAACTAGAGTTGGAAAACTCAGAATATTACTGTTTTACTGGGCTTTAGACCAAGGGCGCCCCCAAGAAAATTTTAATTAAAATGAATAAAGGTGCAATGCAGTACATCGCCACAGGCTAAATTCTCCCAGCGTTGCCACAAGGACCACTTTGGTGTGCCACCCCAAAAGTTTCTTTGGCCCCATCTGGCCACCCCATCAAAATTATCTGGAGACGCCCCTGTTTTAGACATTTTAACCTGCAAAACCCTCTTAATTCAACAAGGTGTTGGATACATTTCTCAGAGGATCTGGTGCATGATGGCATGACATCATCACACAGTTTCATCCATGAAGTGAATCCCCCTGTTCCACCACATCTCAAAGGTTTTGGACTGGACTAAGATCTGGTGACCTCATGTCAATCAGTGAACTCATGGTCATGGTCTAGAAACCAGTTAGAGTGTATCTGAGCTTTCAGACATGTCGCATCAGAAGATGGGTCCACGCGGTCATTGAGGGATGGATACGATCAGCAACAGTACTCAGAAAGGCATGTCTAGCACCAATAGTCAATAAGATCGCCTACACAACAAACCCAAGCTCCTATTAAACGTTTAAAACCAAGACCAAGGTTTTTATTTGTAAGTCTGCTCAAGTGCATCTGAATTACAGCGTTTATGAAAGCTTAACACAGAACTCTTTGATCAGTGAGCATCGTTATTAGAAAATAAGTTAGCAAGAGAAACTGATTTATTAGAATTTTGTTAAAGCAACAGCATCCATAGAAGAAGCATTTTGCTTTAGATGTTCAGAGAGTGTCAAGGCCTTTCAGCGTGTGAAAGGGTTGGATCATCAGTGGGAGGAACGTTTTCTTCTATGTGACGCCGGAACTGTTTTTCATTATTTTTATGAAATGTTTACAGCTTCTTGTTGTTTCTATACTTTATCATTTGGTGACAGTCAGGAATGGAGGAAATCAGCTTTAGTTCACCAAATAAGACAAATCTGTCGGTTTTTGGATGAACACCTATGGGGAGAGCGAACACTACAAAGGTCTGCTGTTTTCTGTTTTATCATCGTTTGTACATTTTTCTTCCTGCTCCAGTGGTCTCCATCCTTCTACCACCACACCTTCTCCCATTTGTTTTTCTTCCCCGGCCTCGGGGGGGGCATCTTTGTTTCCAAATGAGTGTACAGCTTCTAATAATTTTCCGTCCTGAAACAATAGCACCAGACTGGCTCGCAGAGCCACGGTGACATTTTCCTGTGGAACAGGGCCCCTCAACTGAAACATGTAAATGCCAAGCAGACACCACGGGGCCCAATTAGACCACTTTACACTGGGGTAACGCGGGAGACGACGACAGCTATAGGACACACACTCACACACCATCCAACTTGAAGCCCACTACTGTCCAGGGGTTATTTATTTAACTTTCTAATATATTTAAGGATGTTTTCTTTGAAGCTAACACAATCTTTTCATCACTTTGTCCATGGCAGAAATAATGTTTAGTAATCAGCTGATGAGCATCTTCTCGTGAAGACAGTTTATTTTGTGCATAGAACAGGAACACATCAAATATTGATGTCAGCAGCTGACATTTTTGTTTATTTTTTCCTATTAAGGTCACCCAGCTGAACACATGATCATCTGCTTTTAAAATAGTCTGAGATGGATGGCTCCAGGCCAGGCCAGGCTCCAAGTAAACAATCATTGGTCTAGAGCAGTTAATTAGAAGTTAATTAAATAATCACTTGATACAAGAAATAAGCGTGTCACGGCGGGATGAATCAGAAGCCAAATGTTAAAAATTCAGTGATGTCAGTTTCAGCACCTATAAGACTTTTAAAATAAAGTTTTCAAAGGTAAATATTTTCTTCATAATTATTTAAAGGGGCATTATGGAAGTTTGACAGCCAAAACATGTATAGAAATAATAAATGTCTTCTTCATACGTTCTCCTGCAATGCCCTGGTCCTGTAGAATGAGCCCTGGCATTTTTACTGTGATTGCCTGTTTTTCTGTAAAATCACAGAAAAAGAGAGATGCTCGGGTCGAGCAGGCTGCTTCATGCGCGTTCACGCTCAGGCATCGCCCGTAGCATTTGCTATCCGTAGCTTTAGCAGCAGAGAGAGAGGTAGTGCCACTTTGTCGCTGTTCCTAACGCCTAGTGATGAACCTAGCTACATTTCTGAGGACCCTTAGCTACTTTCTTCTAGAAATGTCCTGCAAATTAGCAACAAAATAGCCATTTTCGCTCTGAACCGTTCTTTGAACGTTGTTTCAGCTGTCATCAAGAATATAAATGTTACAGATACTAAAGCCATCATTGGCGCTTTAGCTCACCTAGTAAGACGTCAGACTCGTGCAGATGACCTGGGTTTGATTCTGGATGTGAACATCGTTTATTTAGAGTTTCTTTTTTACATTAATGGTATATTTTTTTACTGTAAGATGCCCAAATTTTTATGTGAGACTCGCCGAACGCCATTGAATTCACAGATAAAAAAGATGTGGGTTCAACTTTCATTTCGGAACAATTTTTTAAGCAAGGGAAGGGAATGATCTGAGCATGCAGGAGGACTGACCCATCATAAACCTTTGTCGGCTGTGCTGAAGAGAAAGGTACAGAACCAAATTATTTAATTAATTAGCTGCGCGTTCTCCTGTCCTCTGTCCTCCGGACCACACACACACACACACACACACACACACACACACACACACACACACACACACACACACACACACACACACACACACACACACACACACACACACACACACACACACACCTCACCAGCTCAGTGGCCTAGTGGTAGAGTGTCTGCTCTGACACTGGGAGATCAGGGATCGATTCCTGGTCGGGTCATACCAAAGACTTTGAAAAAATGAGACCCAATGCCTCCCTGCTTGACACTCAGCATTAAGGGGTTGGATTGGGGGGTTAAACCACCAAATGGCTCCCGAGTGCGGCTGTGTCTGCAGCTCACGGCTCCCCCAGGGGATGGGTCAAATGCGGAGAACAAATTTTGTACACACACCTGTGTGTGTGTGACAACTAATGGGACTTTAACTTTAACACACACACACACACGGGACTGTCTCAGCTGAGCTGTTATTTTTGTTAAGGAGTGTGCACGTACAGCATGCGCGCCTCGTGCACGAGCCTACTATTGAGCTGCCGTTACGCTTTTGGCCTGAGGGGGCAATCGCGAGCATAAAAATTCAAAACTCCGTAAAGTCCCTTTAAGTTAATTTACTGCCTCTGTCGATCTTTGTATAAATACAATGATTTGATGCTAAATAAACACTTAGGGCTGTGCGAGTAATTTAATTTATATTAAAATTTTGGTTTTAATTAGTGGCCAAATTGCTAATGAACATTAAAATTGAGAACATGTGTTTCTTGTCATTTATTTAGTTATTGCAGTTGCACATTTTACTACTATCACTACTCCTAAGGCTAGATTTCAAACAGTTTCCATTCGTTTTCAGACATATAAAAAGGAAATATTTAAGTGTGAGAGGAAGTTAAATGGGTTAAATGCTGTGTTGCCACTTTCTAAACAGTCATCTGAAACTACACCCACTCAGTCAGAGCCAATTACGGGACAGCAGAGCTGGGCATAAAGTCTGGCAGGCGTGGGTCAGGAGTAAACTGAGCCAATTCATATTTGCATAAAGAAATGATGGCGAGTAGAGTTTTGCATGTGCAGAGTGTATTGGGTGGTCCATTCTTGGTTTGGTTCTCATAAAAGAAGGAGAAAAACAAAAAGACACGGGATTTTTGGCTGTGCAGGAGGTAACCGACCTCTGTCTGCTGGGAAGCCATGACCTCTGAGTTTGAACCAGATTGTATCTGGGTAAGAGATTAATCTTTGTCTATTTTAGTGAAACTATGTGCCTGTTTGCTTGTTTTACAATGTTCAGCATTAATGTGGGATAATGTAAGGAAGTTAAGACCAGTTTAAGGTTGTTGGGCAACAAATATTAGCTAAAATTTGAGATAAATGTCATTCTACAGAACACACTGATTACATGATTACTTTGGCTTGGGTCACCAGGAAGTCACCTCATTTGTTGTTTAATTTTTATAAATGAAAATTTTGCTAATGTATTTTAAATTAAAACCATTAAAAAGCATAATTTCACAGAATGAATGTAATAAATGCAATGTCTAAAAAAAGTCATGTTCTGGTGGAACTGTATGTCTTCCATGCGGTTCATTCCTCCTCGGGAACTCCAGGACGTTCCCTGAGAAACTCCATAGTGCCATTTTGTATTTTCTTAGTGAATTGTGTGTTTCTGGTTGGTGACTTTTCTGCATGTGTTTCCAACATCACGTCTAAGATAATCAGCAATTTCAAAAGCATTTCTCATCTATGTTTGGTTTTACAATTTCAGTTCATCCATTTTTCTTCTCCATTTTTAACAAATTGACAAAGCCATTCAGAAGAGTTTCCACAACGTTTTGGAACTGTTGTAAGGAATCTCAACAGCCACTCAGATTTTAAATATATATGAGGTTCTTGCAAACAGATGTTAGAATAGAGTTATTCCACACGTCTGGAACTTGAACTTTTTCTTGAAATGATTTGTATTTATAAAGCACCATTTAGGGTTCTACAACCCCCCCAAGTTGCTTTACAACACAAACAGACATTCACACCCTGGTGATGAGAGACTACAATGCAGCCACAGCTGCCCTGTGACACACGGACGAAGGTGAAGCTGCCAAGCACAGGTGCCACCAGTCCCTCCGGCCACCACCAGCAGCCAGGGGTGGACTGGGACCAAAAATTGACCCTGGCATTTTTACGAATCGTTGGCTCTCAGTCGGCCCTCCCCATAGGGAGAGCGGTGGGGGTGGGGGGTGTTGCCGCCCGCGGACTCCTCTCTAGGCCGAATGTGAGATCTAATATGGACTGGGACTGTTAAATTACAAGCAGGGTCAGACCTCTGCGACCGGGAGCCCTGGCCTTCCAGATCAGCTCATTCTCCACTACCGGAGATCAGCGGGACATTAGCTACATGCTAACGTGGTAAAACAACTACGTTATCGCTCTACTGTGTTTTTCTTGCTAAACATACCTAGAAAAACTTTGTTAGCTTCAAGTTACCATGTAGCTAATGCTCTGCAGATCACCTACTGTGGAGTAGTGTCGGCCCAAGCTGGGCAAGAAGCCCACTTGGCTAAGCGGCCCACCGGGACAGTGCCAGAATGCCAGGTAGGCCAGTCCACCCCTGCCAGCAGCCAAGGTGACAGGTGTCTTGCCCAAGGACACAAAGGCTGCAACAGAAAGGATCGGAACCTGCAACCCACCAGTTACGAGTCGGCACTTAACTTTCCTCCACCGTCTCAATTTTGTTTCTCAATGTCAGAAGAGCAAGAAAAGTCTACTTTTTTGGAGAGGTTATAGAACAAGTCGTAAATACGTTTAGACAGATTTTAAACATACTGTGACTAAATTGTGTTGAGAAGTTTTTAAGACTATCACAGTTTGTTTGCAATGATGATATATTAGCCATGCAGCGTGGCCGTATGTAAAAACTTGTACAGAAGTGATATCCATGCCCAAAAAAATCTGTATGTTCTGTCACATTTTTGAGTTTTCAACTATCTCTCGGTCGTTCGGGTCCCTTTTAAAAAGCTGTCTTGCCTCATAATGAGGAATGGCTTCTCCTTTACCGCCTTACCATCACAGCTTGAATAATGAAGTGCTGCACTAGCAAATATTGCTCTGTAAGCTTTCTATCACCTTTAAAGCCGCTCATAATCTCCATCATATTGACTGTAGCTGATCAATGCTACCAACGGCTGGGTGGTCACATTAAGAAAATTGTTATTTGAACCAGAACAGTTGTGGAATGATGAAGGCTAGAATCATTAAGTACCTTAAACACCTCATTTCCCCATTTTCAGCTTCACTGGAGAAACCTAGCAAAGCAACATTTTGAATGTAACCTTTAAATGTTTGGAATAGAAAATTGAAGTATAAAAGCAATCTTAGGACCGTCTGTTGTTTTGGGGGGAAGAAGGGGGGACTGTAGCATTTAACATGGCATGTTCCATTGTTCAGTAATGTATTAGCCAAATAAATGTAATTTAAATACATTTCTGAAATCATGCAAGCGTTAGCTAGTCACAGACTATAGAGTAAAATCATGTCTAATCACTTCCTGCTTTTTCTAATGAGCTACACCACCTTTAGGAGAAAATCGCACAGTGCAAGACTGCTCTTGACCGATCCTGTGTCAAAAACTCTTGTTCTGCATTTTTTAATTAATAGTTTGTTAGATTTTGTTAAAAAGAACATTAGAATAACAACATTTATGACTTTAGTCCTGCTAAAGAGAGATTAAATAGCTAACAGTGACTCTATAGGTCTACATCAGGACACAGTGTAGCATTTTTACAATGTAAAATAAAGTTAAATACGTGTTCATGAAGATTTTTCTGTTTGTTTTTCTTTGTCAAATTACAGTGACATTAAATAACCGTTTGCTGACAGACCATTAGTCTATCATACTATCAGGTTTAGTTATACCTTCCACAGTCCGGGAAGGTGACCAAAGTGCTTTACATAAAACATTCCAACAAAAGTCCATAAAAATAAAACCAACAAAGGTAGCATTAGCAAACTGAGCTGAGCTCTTTAAGACCAAAGGCTAAAATGACAAGGCAACAAAATAGCAATAGAAAAAACACACCAACTAGTTAGAGCTCATTAGTTGACAAAACCTATTTGAAAATGATAATCTTACCTGTTTAAAAGCATTACTGATAAAAAGAAAAAAGCTTGTCACCAAAGGTGAGTTTTATATTTACTTTTGAAATGGGGCAGATTTGGAGTAAGATGCAAATCTGTGGTAAGTTTATTTCAGAGCATAGGAGCTGCCACTGAGAAAGAGTGATCACCCCAGTGCTTGTATCTGGACAGAGGGAATTCCAGAAAAAGTTTGTCAGAAGACCTTGTTGTCCATATCTGCTGGCGTAGAAATATGGTGCCCGATAAGTAAGATGGGGCTTAGCCATGAACGCAATTGTATGTGAAAAAATATGTTTTTATTGTATTATGAAAACCAAGGGAAGCCAGGGTAACAGGACAGGAGTAATGTTGCTGCACCTAGAAGTATTTGTGAGAGGGCAAGCTGCTGCGTTCTGGACTAACTGAAGACAGGTAATTAAGACCTTGGAGATGCTGACATTGCAGTAATGTAATCTGGAACGTATGAAGGCATGCATAACTTTTTCTAGCTCCCTACAACCCAGCAATTATTCCAGTCAGGACACAGCCCGAGTTGATAGAAGCTTGTCTTAACCATTGCATGTATCTGTTTGGCAAAATTGAGTTCATCATCAATGATAACATCAAGGTATCTGACCTGCTGCTTGCATTATGAGGTCAATGGTCCGAAGTCACATGTACGGATACCAAGGTGTTTTGGAGGTGTGAACGTTATGCATTCAGTTTTGTCTTCATTTAAAAGCAGGACGTTGTCGGAGAGCCATAGCTGGAGTTCGTAGAGGCAGTTTAATTTAGCAATTGTAATGTTGGAATTCTTGCTAATTGGTAGATATGGTATTTGCACATGGTCCGCATTACAATGGAAGCGAAGACCACGTCTAGCCATGATTATCCCAAGTGGCAGCATATACAAGGAAACGAGCAATAGACCAAGAACTGATCCCTGGTGAACCCCACTGGAAAGTGGAGCCCACAGGGAAGAGACATCACGATCATCACTAAAAAGGTCCTATCCTATCTGAAGCAAACCCTTTTAGGACTTTTCCTCCAAAGCTAACTGAGTCTTTTGGGCGTGAGACAAATATCTTGTGATCCACTGTATCGAAAGCTGAGAGGTTCAGCATGACCAGCAAAACTGGCTGCCACCAGTCAAAGTGGAAGGCTTTAGACCCAGGTAAGGGCTGAGCCATTCCACAGTGAATAAGTACCTAGATGTGTTGCTCAAGTCCATTTCTTCATAAGACAATGAGTGAACTATAGACACATGTAGAGCAATACAACATAGTAATATTAGTGGACAGTTGTACCAACAGGCTAAAGGTCACTCATACACCACGTCTTCTTCACAAGCTGTATGTTCAGCTGACTGATCTAGTTGTGGATATTTGGACACTGAATTATTCAGAGGAAGTAGGTGCATGTTGGATCAGCAGCATCCCGTCTCCTGAAGACATTTACACGAGCAGAGGCAGAACTGCCCATGAACTCTTCACCTTGCCTCCATCTGGCTGAAGATTGAGCACCCTAATCCATTTTCTTGTCCATTTTCGTAGCTTATTTCCGTTTACGTGCACCCCTCACTTCCCATCTTAAGTGACTGAATTTTCACACGGACCGTTTATGCATCAACACCTGTCTGTATTGGCATGTGTCTACACCTCTGAGTGTGTGTATGGACCTCCTCCCGTCCTGCCCCATATTCATGTTCAGTTTTTCTGGGCCTCCGTATCTTTTCTTGTTTTCATTTAGTGACCGTGGCCATGATAAAGAGAGAAGAAGAAAGAGGGAGGGGAGGTCGTGGTATGAAGTAAGGAGGGGTTGGTTGCAGATGGCCTGGTCTGGTCAGAGAGTAAAAGAGGAAAGGAGGTAGAGAGAGAGAGAGAGAGAGAGAGAGAGAGAGAGAGAGAGAGAGAGAGAGAGAGAGAGAGAGAGAGAGAGAGAGAGAGAGAGAGAGAGAGAGAGAGAGAGAGAGAGAGAGAGAGAGAGAGAGAGAGAGAGAGAGAGAGAGAGAGAGAGAGAGAGAGAGAGAGAGAGAGAGAGAGAGAGAGAGAGAGAGAGAGAGAGAGAGAGAGAGAGTTATTGTGGAGCGGCAGGCTCTTTTTGGCAGGGTCGGCCGGTGGGAGGGCTCATTGTGATGCAACGTTGCATAAATAATGCCACAGGGTTTCTAAATGCTCCGTTGCCATGGGGACCTTTGTGGCTCAAAGAACTGTGTGTGTGTGTGTGTGTGTGTGTGTGTGTGTGTGTGTGTGTGTGTGTGTGTGTATGTGTGTGTGTGTGTGTGTGTGTGTGTGTGTGTGTGTGTGTGCTTCATGGCCCCTGAGCGAGGAGAGAGAGAGACAGAGACAAGGGGGGCTGAGTTGCAGTCAGCTCAAGTGACACTTGTGGTCTCTTTCTTTCTTTATTCCTCTGTCGTTCGCTGCGTCCTGATGCAGGATAGATGAGTGTTTGGAGGAGAGTGAGCGAGCACTGCTGTTGTGTTTTGATCCAGATGGGAGCACAGAAAACACTGGTAGACTTTATGAACTTCTCTGTTTTGATGAAGCATGGTCCATGTTAAGGTAGGTGTCCTCTCTGATCATTTTTACGGTCTATATTTGAGCTGGTTATCCTTTCCTGATCTACACTTCATTGGAAAATGGTTCCATCCCAGTGCTTCCCTGGCTTTCTGCAGCAACAGGTGTCAGTCAGCCCAGTTCTGAGCTGGAGGGAGCAGAGATCGAAGGGGCCAGTGGGAAGAAACCGGGAGCAGCTGCCTTTGTCCTGCTGATTCTAAGATTTAACCCTCTCAGGCTCAAAAGAAGCTTTGATAAAAGGACGAACAATTAAGTCCTTCAGGGGTACTTCTGAGTTAAAAAAAGGCTCATGAAATACGTATGTGGAGTAACCAGGTAGGTAGGTTTTAACGTTGCAAATCTGCAACACCTGCCTCCAGAGGGCTAAATCTGAAACCAGTTTGTGTTTGCTCTCAACTAAACAAGTAGTTTTTTTTAATGTGAAAGAACTTTCATTTGCAACAGAGATGTTGCCAGAAAGTATATTTCTTTCTCCCTGGTCTTTACATCAGCTGATTAAGTACTTTATATTGATTTGGCTGCATAAAAAGTCTGATCTCTCTGGGAAACAACATGCTGTTTTCCTGCATGCAGTGCTGCTTCAGATGTAAATAAGGGCAGCGGTTGGTTGCTATTGACTTCAGGGGATTGCAGCTTTGTAGTGATGCAAAAGGACACTGAAATCAACAATGTGCTGCTTGTACAATGTTAGCTGCTTGCTAAAATGTCAACAAATACTGTAATCATTGAATTCACACACCAAGTGCCTAACAAGATGTTAGCATATGGCTTTAAATTGTCTTCATGCAATTTGCTATCAACTCAGAAATCAATATTTTGAATTTTACTGCATCATAAACAGCATCAAATCCGCATGCTACTTTTTCTACGTGACAGCTGCAAAGGCACGTTTTATAGACCACTTATGACATCACAGTTACTCAAATCACCTCAGTCACAAATCACTGGGAAGCTTTTTGCAACAGCTCTGAAATCAGCTCTGTTTAGCCACAGTCTGGCCCACCAGCAGCAGATCTGACAGGTTTGTGCATTTGTCTGCATGCACGTGCACATTTGTATGGGCGACTTCCACTGGCTCCTGTGCACATGCTGGCTCGGTTAATGTTAATGAGGGGAGAATGGTGCACAATTACTGTGAGATATGCAGTGATTTGTGAACTTATTACATTAATGAGACTTTATAATCAAATTGTGTTATTATGGAGGGAAGCCTGGAGTTGCCTCGGGCATTATCAGCATTTAGGCTCCCGCAGACCAGCAGTCCATTAGCATTCTTAGTCAGAAATTATACACTGTGTTAAATGTAGAGCTAATGATCCCAGTCTGTCATGTGGGTGTCATTTTAAAAGTTGGGTCATTTGGTTTGGTCTGATTGTTATTTAAACATAATGTAAACTTATTGTTATTTTTGAGTCTGTGTGTCTCTGATTCAGTTGAAATGATTTTTAACTCTTTGGCCCATTAACCACTTGTTAGAGCGCACAGTATTCGTCATTTTTTAGTGGTGTGGACAGTATTGGGCTAATTTACCAAACCATTAAGTGAGCTGAACAAGAGCTGTGGCTGGAAGGTTAAAAACCAACCCGGTGCAGATGCAAGGCATGAAACAGAGAAGAACTCATGTTCATGGAGTTAAACTAGTTAGAAATCAAAATTGTGCTCAGGGTTGCACTCAGGATGATCAGCTGAATTAATCATAGATTGATGGGACTACATTGATGAATGAATTACCAGTAGCACAGATAACATCATTAGATGTTGTTTTACATGGATAAATCCCCTAATTTGTGTTGAAACTGAGAAATTGAAGGAAAACACACACGTATGACCGAAAGTGGATGCAACAAAAATTCCAATGATGTGAATGTTTTCTTTTTTGTTCCTAATAATTGAATGATTCAGTACCGGGCTACTTTTATGATAAACTGTATTCATGTGGAATCGGTTTAGTCATTTTGACCTATTGAAAAACATTTCCTCTACAATTCCTATTCACGCATTCCAAAAAACACACCAGTTGATAAAAGTCTGCATGTGGACCCATCTCAAGGTGGAGAGGGTGCTGTACCCCTCTGCTGTCTTTTGCAGGTGTGATTCTACCTGCCCTTTGCATAAATACATTAACTGACTGATCTGGTCTTCTTTTCAGTAATGAGGGTGTTGTTTTGGCATTTTGTAGTAAATAAGCATCAAACCAAAGAGGAAAGTTCTCCACACACTGGTCCTTCTACCCTCCAACCCCCATGAAGTCACAGGTTTGATTGTACCAAGTTCTTAAAAGCAAGCAGCTGAATGAGCCATCAGCCTTTTAGAGATAAGGTGAAGAGCTCCATCATTCAGTCAAAAAAGTCTGTTGTCTTGTTTTTGGAATCTGATTAGTTTGCCTCCTTCACTTTCCTCTGGCGATTTATTTGGATATGTCCCACTTATTCTACCAACTCCCATATCAGTGACACAATGAAATGATCTTATGCATTTATTTAAAAATCAAAAACTGTTTATTAGGATATTTTACATAATTTTTCTCTTTTTCTGCTGTGATAAAAACTCTGACCTGGTACAACTTTCTGTATCTCACCTCCACTTAAGTATTCTCTAGTTTTCTGTCTTTGTGTAAAAAAAAATCCTTCATTATTATCATTTTTAAAGGTGTGCTGTATTACAGATTAAGTCACTTTTAAGGATGAAAGACCAACCTTCTCATCATGTGGCTCGTTCTAACAGGAAGATACAAATCCATGCAGCGTTGAGATAGATTCACCTGAATCTGTCACTTTACTGATTACATTAACGTCTGAACGTCTGGCCTTGTGAAGCTGGCAGAGACAGTGATGCCTTCTTTCCCCACCATGCTCCGCTAATTTCTTTCACAACAGTTAAAAATGTGTCAGGAGACAATGGAGCCACAGTAACGTTGAGGATAGCTTTAAATGTGGCAATAAATAAATCGAGAGACTGTTTTGACTCTCTCTCTCTCTCTCTCTCTCTCTCTCTCTCTCTCTCTCTGTCTCTCGCCCTCTCCAGGAGTTGCAGTTTGAACGTCTGACCAGGGAGCTGGAAGCCGAACGGCAGATCGTTGCCAGTCAGCTGGAGAGATGCAAGCTTGGCTCTGAGACTGGAAGCATGACTAGTATCAGGTGTGTGAGAGTGTGTGTGTGTTTGTTTCTAACACCTGCCAGGTCCTCTTCCACACCCGTGTGTGTCAGCTGTGCCCTTGCAGGTGACTGGCATCACAGCCGGTCACATTAGAGTCCAGCTCACAGTTCAAACGCTGTTGTTTTGCTTTTGAACTCAGTGGGAATTTGTGAATTTGCGCGCTGAAGCAGATCCAGTTTAGTTTTTATTTAGCAAATCTGCAGCATAAAGTTTCGTTTCCTTGGACTTATTGTTTTTGTCCTTGGCTGTTTAAGACCAATAATTATTTACAGTATTTTACATGATTGTTAAACATGCAAATAAGAAGATTTGTCTGTAGTTTTTACTGTATGCAGACACAAATGTGGTTTTTGAGTCAGACGTTCTGATCCACATTGTTTTTTCCTCATTTAATCCCATCCGTCTGTCGTTGCATATGGGATCCCTACAGATACTTCACAATAAAAGCCCTCTTCAAAAAATCAAGATTTTCTCTTTACTCAATTAAAAGAAGGCTTTTAATTTGAAATTAAAGTGAAGCTTCTAATGTGGAAACCAATCACTGCTCTAAAACACTTGGTCCCTTCCATTTATAAGCTTCTACTAAGCATGGACTAGATTCATATGTTCTTGTTTTTATTGGTTCTCTAATTATTGGGATTATTAAAGCTGTTTGACTGAAAAATAGCTGCAAAAAACATGAATCAACGCAAACCTTAAGTGTGAACTAATTTCTGAGGATTAGTCCCTGATTGCAGAAATACAGATTTAACTGCAGACAATAAATAAAATTCTTTAAATTGACTGAAATCTTGTGTCAATTGACTTGAATAATAAATAAACATGTTTCTATTTTGGAAAACACACCTTTATGTGTTGTAGTAGAACAAATGTAAAATAAAACATGAATTAAGTATGAAAAACATGTAAATGCACTCATAAATCATACGTTTTGAAGAGTCTGATGTCCCCTTCTGGCTAAGAATACAAAGCCATGTTTGTGTCTCACAGGTTTGGTCCTGAGAACTCTGATGGACAAAAAGTCTTTCATAGAGGAGATATTTTGACATTTACAGAACTGCCTGGTTTTTGGTTATTGCAGCAGAAATGTGAAGGGTTTACCACAAAAGTTGGAGTTTTCTTCTGGCTGGAATTGAACGATAATTCAGCTCCACTATTCATTAAAAATGTAAACTTTATGACAAAGTTAAGGGTATAAATGATCATTTGCATGAACTGATTTAGGATTTTTGAGATGCATTGTTTAGGCCTCTCCATTAGTTGTCACAACTAATCTCTGTTTCTCCAAACTGACCCCCTTCAAAGAGTTGTCTATAGCAGGTGAAATATTAACTGATTGATGATTTTCCAGGTTTCAGCCATTGGTGAAACACTGGCTGAGTTTTCATTTGTTTTTTGTGACACACCACCATGTCTGAAGGCTGTTTTGATTGTTTTTTTTAAGTTAGGCTGAATATGTTGACTTCTTTCAGTCACAAACATTTCATTTAATTATTTCAACCAGTTTTGTGTCCTGACATTACTATTCTAGCAGTCGTCATCTTGATGCAAAAGTTTTTATTTTATATCAGATTACAAAAGTCAACAGTTTTTTTTTTTTAGAAACACGTGTCTTGATTAGTTTTTAACCTTTTTAGTTAGATTTGTTTTATTGAAGTACACAGATACACCAAATTTCCAGATAATCCTAATAGAATCATTTTTCTTTTGTGGAAAATTGTCAAAATGTGTATTTTGGGCAGATTGGATAGATCCAGCTAGCTACAAATAAATAACTTTTTTTTGTGTTAGGCATTCGTCCCTTATTCATTTGTTTGGTTAGATGACTCATTTGTGACACATGAATAATTCATTAATCAGTTTTAAGATTCCACAAGAGTTTAAAGCAATGGAGCCAAAAATGTTAAAGATGCAAACTGAAACTAAAAGAAAAAGCTCAGAGATGTTCAAACACAAAATAAATAATTCACCCACGTTTTCTTTACTAGTCTTTAACAGCCTTTCTCATCTAACAAGTTCAGTTAAACTTTATACATAGTCATTTTTATTTTCCATATTTTCCACTTCAGTTTAATAATTGTATAGACTTAAGCTGACCTAATTTCAAGAGCATGTGGGACTGGTTATTAGCTTTACTATTAATATCTCTGCAAAACAACAACAGAGAGGGTTCAGAGAGCGAGAGCATCGCGGCTGTGTTTTTGTGAATCATGGCGTTGTTTTTAGTAAATTCTAATGTTTTAACCCCTCACCATCAAATGCACGCTGCAAGAATTTTAGGATTCTGATGCAAGGATTCTTAACTGCAAAAAAAAAAATTCTAATTTATTTACAAGTTTGATTTCTTAAGACATACATCAAGTAATCATTAGGAATGCACATTTGTAGAGAAAGTAATTTTCACAGCTGTGGATGTTTTACAGTTGAAAAAAGAATTGATTTTAAAATCCTACTGCTTGTATACAGTATAAAGCTCTCAATGGCCTTGCACCACAATTTATTACAGACATGCTAGTACATTATATACCAGTCAGACCACTCCGGTCTGCAGATCATCGCAATCTTGTTATATCACGTACACATTCTAAGTCAGGGGAGGCTGCTTTTAGTGTATATGCACCTAAGATCTGGAATAGAGCTCCGGGAGCTGACGTCACGTTTCCCGGCATGCAACAGTTCAAATTGAAACGGCGCCATATTGGCATGCAGAAACCCGCAGCTGGACTATTTGTTATTGTCAGAAAACTCAGTCAAACGGTAAATATGGTAGATTCCTGTTGTGCCCCAGGATGCAGAACAGACGCGGACGACAAAAGGGATGAGCCATCTACAGGATTCCCCAAGATCCGGAGCGCCGCAAACGTTGGATCATTGTAATAAAACGCGCTAGTGACCGGGCTGAAATGAAACTGTGGGACCCCGAGAGTAAAGGATTTCGCTTATGCAGCGACCGCTTCATATCAGGTACTTAAACCAACGTTTCCTCAACTGTGTATGGTATTTATTTTAAATGCTTTTATTCCGATTCTTAGTAGGCTTCCTAAACTTATTTTGGCGTGGCTTTTTCTGTCTTATTACTCACAGCAACAAGTAAACATCACGTAAAACGTTGCCTCGTGAGTTCTGCGTGCTGCCGTTTACGTGTTTTATGATCACAGCAATTAACCGGCTAAGGTTGATCAATTGTCAGATCACACATAAAAAGCACTTTGGATTGCTGTTATCTGTCTCACCGAAACAGATCTCAGACAGATCCTGAGATGCTCCTGCCTGACATATTTATTTAATGGAAAAAAATCAAACTAGTGATTTCTCTTGGCGTTCAGTTTATACGTTCAAACAGCACAGCACTCTATTTAAACTACTTACATGTAAATCTATGTTATTTGTCCATCCATCCATCCATTTTCATCCGCTTATCCGGAGTCAGGTTGTGGGGGCAGTAGCGTCGAGAGGCCCAGACTTCCCTCTCCCCAGCCACTTAGGCCAGCTCCTCCGGGGGAATCCCAAGGCGTTTTGGCAGGCAACAAAGGTAAACAAAATGAACGGGATCGGCTTGGATTGTACTTCGTCGGAGTTTACTTCACACTTTAAAACCGAACAAATCGTTTTATATAGTCAGAAATTAAATAGACTAAATATCTCCGACCCTTACCGTGCCCCTGGGATACTTTTTAAAAACACCAGAAGCTGTCGGAGCGGACTTCTTACCCGACCTGGCCAGGGAAAATTCTACCGGACCATGTTGTCCGCGTCTGTTCTGCGTCCTGGGGCACAACAGGAATCTACCATATTTCCCGTTTGATTGAGTTCTCTGACCATAACAAACAGTCCAGCTGCGGGCTTCTGCCTGCCAATATGGCGCCGTTTCGATTTGAACTGTTGCATGCCGGGAGAAGTGACGTCAACTCCCGGAGCTCTATAGCTCCAAATCACAAGAGTCGCCTCAAGGCACTTCACAAATGAAAAAGTCCAAATGAACCTACTTATCAGTGTATTGAGTTCAGTTCATTATGCCAGTTAGTTAAACTGCCCTATGTAAGGAAACCCAGCAGATTGCGTCAAGTCACTGACTGGTGTCAGTGTTAGATTGAAGGTCATTATTTAAAATCATTTTAGTAACTGATGTGTCACAATTGTATTTTCCCTTCATTCCAACATCTTTATCGGTGCTTCATTTGTCCATGAAAGGACATGACAAACATGCAATCCTAAGCTGTATACCTCCCAAAATTATCAGCTTTATTACTGTACCAGTCTTCAAAGCATTAGTTTGTTAAAAGCATCTGCATATTTAATTGTACTTTTAACGAAATTTGAATTTAGTGACATTTGATGGCACAAGATAAGATCCCTTGTACTTTGATGACGATGTTCACCAGTTGCTGCTCAGAAAAGGAAAAGGAAAAATAAATGTTCTGCAGATGTCACCGCGGCCTGCTTTCTCATTTTATTGTCTTTTTAGTTTTTGCGACGAGAGGAAGAAAATTGTACGGTGTGAAGCGACTGTCAAATTATCAGCTGCTGATTGAGTTTGGGCCTCTAGCTTCATCTTTTAATGTGAGTCAGAGAACCGAGGCTGCACGGTCCCCACCAGTCCCAACGTGAAAACAGCACAGCTCTCACACTGGTGCTAATACACTTAGCCTAACCCTCAGGATGGTGTAACACGATTAAAGCCCTTGTCTCCCATTTCTGTCTCACCCCACACACACACACACACACACACACACACACACACACACACACACACACACACACACACACACACACACACACACACACACACACACACACACAAACAAGACATCATCTTTTTTCGTCTCTGGTTCTGTAAAGTGAATGAGGATTCTGTCTGTCTCAAACTAATTACTCATCTCCTTCCATTGTGATTGTAATTTCAATTTGTTGGCTAGACCAACAAAAAGAAAGATGGTCTAAAACTGATTCTTTCAGCATTCTAATTAACTGGTGTGTGTATTTTAGCTCCTCGGAGCTGTCACAAGCCTGCATTTAGAGACCCAAATTAAAACAGCAACAACAGAAAAGATTTGGAGTCCGAAAAATAACTAAATAATTTAAAAAGACATCTTCCACTTTGTCACCCAGCTGCACACAGACTGAGTAAATGCTGTTGTCTTGCCAGCTTGATTGGACTGGGTTGTATTATTTAGTGAGTAGAGTGTCCTGTGGGCTGCATTGTGTCTTCCACTGCTTTTTATAGACCGTCCACTTTGTTTGACTTGAAAGTAATTACTAAATGGACAAACAGTTTGAGTTAAACAAACCAGTCCACTAAAGCCGTATACTGGAGGTTTGTAGCAGCTCAAGTGTTTAGGATTGATTGTTCAATAACCCCCTGAAACTTTATGCAGGCTGTTCTCAGTAGTTTTTATTCATAGCTGATCTTACTGGATCTTACTGTTTTAAGCTTGGTTCATGCTTGACGCATTCACTTTCCGCGCGGTGATGTGGCTCGCGGATGGAACACGCTTCACAACTCGCAGCATTTATGGTTGGTGCGGCTCGTCTCTGCGGTGAGCCAATATTCTCCCAAACTGAACGGGGCAGCATGGAGCTCTACAGCATGCATCCAACACTACACCATAGTAGAAGTAGAAATCACTGTTTACAACATGGTATTTCAGCATTTTTAACAGCGTTCTCGTCTTTTCCGACAGTGCGAGCTATTTCTCTCCAAGAATTATCAACAACATGTTGATCACGGTGATCTCTGAGAGCTGAATCATACACATGTCTGTATTTACGAACCTCTGCCGTGCCGGTCCGCCATGTTTTTCCGCGTCCAACCGTCCGCGTGGTTAGAAATTTTCCGAGGTGCGCGTTGCGGAAATCTTGGGCCGTGCGGAGACGCGGTTGTTAAAATGACGCAAAATGACGCAACTTTTCCAACCATTATGCTTCTCCGTCAGCTCCGCAAGGGACAGACACGCACGGATTGACGGAAGCGTTTTGCTCTTTTACTTCTCCGTCTCCTGGAGAGTGTTGCAAATCAAATCCCCACCAGGACAACAGAGGGCGTAGCGCTGTTCTTTGGTATCCTGTCATGTATCGGTCCAAGATCGTGTGTTTATATTGTGTTGTTTGTATATATGAGACTTTTAACATGGACATATTTGTCTCTCATTCTCCCACCGCTTCATGCGCTCGCCTCCTCTAAACCAACGCTTCCTGTCATTTCCGTCCACAAATAAAACGCTTGCTGTGCATCTTTTCACTCCTCCAGTCACGGGAGGATTAAACGTTCATATTTTTAGAGTTTTTTCGCGAGGTATTCTTCAAGCTTCTCCGTGTCTGCCGCCAGTTATCCTCGGCTCTCTTTGCAATGGCGGCGCTGTAAACAACAGCGGCATCGTGACCAGTCACAAGCTTGCGTAATCCGTCTCGTTCGATGGATGTTTAAAAAAGTGGGCTCGACTCCGTACGTACTTGCGTGCCTGCCGGAGCCCTACGCCAGGACGCGTGTCTCCGCACTGACGCAGACGGAGAAGCATAAATCAAACTTACTTGTGGCAGTGCTGCAGGGTTTAACCTGGGAATTTAACAGTGTTGGGAGTAACGCCGTTTAAGTATAACGGCGTTTCTAACGGCGTTCTTTTATAGGTAACGGAATAATCTAATTAATTACTTTTCCCGCCGTTGCAACGCCGTTACCGTTACTGGGGACGGAAGGTTGTGCGTTACTATGTGCTTGCCGAACGTTGAGCAACAGCGTGAGGCTTTCTGACCGCCGCACGTCAGCTGCAGCCAGGGAGAGAGAGGTGTCGGTAACGCACTTACAAACACGATGATGATTGGCCGGGTGGGCGGAGACCCTCACGGTCTCAGTCACTGCATTCTGTAGACACAACGGGAATAACTCCGTTTAAAATAACCGCGTTAATAAAAAATCTTTCTTTCTGTAACGAGCAAACTAATTAATTACGTCTTCTTTTATCAAAACGTCGTTTCTGTTACTGATAAGAAAATGCGTGCGTTAAGCAGCGCGGTGTGTTGAAGCTGTCATCATCAGCTGATCAGGAGCTAAAGAGGCAGATGTTTATGAGCATCACGGCCCGTGAAGAACGAGGAAGACGTGATGAATATCTACGGCTGCAGACCCCCCGCAGATTTGTTGCTGCAGCAGCGAATCTGCGGATCTGCAGCCGTGCCCTTAGCGTGACAGCGGGATGTCCCGAAGGTCCGCTCACCTGTTCACTGCTCAGACGTCCTGATCTTCTACCTTCCTAGATCATCCAGCTGTAACCTGTTCCTGATCATGTCTTTAGTCCCGCTGTAACGCTGATGCATCAGTCTCAGACGTCATGGAGCTCAGGTGTTATCAGAACTACCTGTGTGCGTTTACCACCCAGCTTCAGCTCTTCTGTGGTTGGGTCTGACCCAAGTTAGTAAATGTGAGTCCTCCATCAGGCTTGTACCTCTTCTAGTGTCATTTTAATGGATTTTATTTATTTAACCGTTACTAGATTAGCAGCAACAGAAATGCTGCTAAAAACACACAATTATGTGAAGCTGGAAAAATTAGAATACTGTGCAAAATTACATTTATTTCTGTAATTTAACTAGACAGAGAGACCATTTAAAGGCTCGGGAACCTTTACAGGTGTTTCTATTTGCAATTTTAAATTTGAGCTGATTGGGGTCATGTTAAATATCACACAGTGACCTTTTAATAGTCTAGATTAGCGTAATGTTCCTATTAGTAGTTCCTCCTGTTAAGTGCTTATTTGTTTAAATTATTCAGGTTAATAAAAAACATTTGAACATACATTTTATTTTGTTCCAGTCATTAGTCATTTATATTTTACTATTGTAGTAATTATTGCATGCTTTAATGAAAAAAGTAACTAAGTAGTTACTTTTGTTGGTAATTAGTTACTTTTATGATCTTGTAACTCAGTTAGTAACTGAGTTACTTTTTTGACAAAGTAATCAGTAACTATAACTAATTACTTTTTTAAAGTAACGTTCCCAACACTGGAATTTAATGGTAAATTTAGAACGAGAAACTGGGTTAAGGTTAGGATGGGGGTGAGGGGAAGTTTAAATCGCTACAGATTAGAGGCTAAATGTCAGTGAAACGTCCATTTTACCGCGGGTGTCGGAAAGCGACGCTCTGGCACAGAGCGTCAGAAACAAACGCTTGGTCACCATTTGTCAGTTTTAGCCGCTTTGGGTGTGAGAATGTGTTGGATGATAACATGTTTGAACGTAACTTCTGATTTTAGTTTTTGCTTGGCATGTTAACATTTTGATAGCTGTGTTAATTGGGTTTTCAAGTGTGTTATTTACTGTTTATAGCTGTTTAAAGTACCATGCACTAAATCAGCACTACTCTAAAGCTTGATTTATGCTTGGCACGTCCACGAGGTACGCACGGCTCCGCGCGGCAAAATTGCGTCATTTTAACACCACGCCCCTCCACCGCGCCTCTGCACGGCCCAAACTTTCCGCACCGCGCACCTAGGAAATTTTTTAACCATGCGGACGGTCGGACGCGGAAAAACATGGCGGACTGGCGAGAACTAGTATGGCAGAGGTTCGTAAATACAGACATTTGTATGATTCAGCTCTCAGAGATCTCCGTGTTCAACATATTGTTCTTGGAGAGAAATAGCTCGCACTGTCGGACAAGACGAGGACGCTGATAAAAAATGCTGGAATGCCATGTTGTAAACAACAGTAATTTTTACTTCTACTATGGTGTAGTGTTGGATGCATGCTGTAGAGCTCCATGCTGCCCCCTACAGTTTGGGAGAATATTGGCTCACCGCAGAGACAAGCCGCATGAACCATAAACGCTGCAAATTGTGAAGCGCGTTCCATCCGCGAGCCGCATCACCAAGCGGAAAGTAAATGCGTCAAGCATAAACCAAGCTTAATGCAGTGCCCTAGCCAGAAACTCATTTGTGGGCGGGCCTAAGAAAAAAAGGGTTGGCCCAATTAATGTAACTGAAAACAAGTATATGTGTATAATTTGATTTTGTTTCATTTCATTGTACGATGGCCTGAAAAGACATCCCTCCAAAATAAAATACATTTACATATACTTTTTTTAAGGAAGCCATTTGACAGGGCCCATAGCCATGCCCCTGCTCTTATGTAGCATCTCATTCTGGAGGAGTGTTCTGTTCTTGTGCAATTTAGCAACCATATAGCACCGTTGTTTGATCCAACATATACTTACATGAAGTGTAAATTTCTCTTTTTGGTTGAGTAATATAAAAATTGTGTTAGCTTTGAAATTAATTGTTGACCTTTTGTATGTCAATAAAAAAACATTTAAAATAATTCTCTACTTCAAACAGAGGTAGAAAACTTTTGGCTAACAACAGCATATCTTCTAAATTTCTAATTATCCAAATGGCCAAGGATGATCTCACCCCTCTCAGTCAAGATCTAATTAAATGGCACGTACAGAATCTGAAGGATTATTCTGTCTTAATCCACTTCATTTGTAATAACATCAAGACGTGCTGCAGTCCTCTACCGAGCAGGCTGCATTAGTGTTTGCTTGAAAAATACACCACAGACACTTTTACAGGGTTTTCTAGAGCTGCAGATCTCAGTTCCACACCAGGCACAGCTCAAACTGAGACAAAAGACATATGATGTGACTAATAATGATAGGATCAGGGATGATACAAATGTGTGGCATTTTTTGGAACCTTTGGCTGTTTGATGGGATAAAAAGTAACAACACATTAGAATGTGTTGTGTACGGCAGCGTAGAGCTGCCACCCACACAAAATAAAATTGGAGCGTTATCACGTTATAACATTTTTACTTTATTGTTCTAACAATATAATTTTCACATTTGTACAATTTGCTATCATGTTACGTTTATACAAATTGATCACGTTTATACAATATAAGTAGTATATTGTATAAACGTGAAACTTATATTGTTCGAACATAATAGTAAATTGTAAAAATGTGATAGTAAATTGTAAAAACGTGAAAATTATATAAGAACAATAAAGTAAAAATGTTATAATCAATCAATCGATCAATTAAACTTTATTTATGTAGCACTTTTCATGCAAAGCAAGCAACACAAAGTGCTTAACAGATTAAAATGGCCCATATAACCCACATTCCCTCCCTTTCCCACACTTAAAACAATTATGACAGTTTCACCCCCCAATCCACAAACCATTCCCAGACACACACACACACACACACACACACACACACACACACACACACACACACACACACACACACACACACACACACACACACACACACACACACACACACACACACACACACGCACACACACATTAAAAGACCGCAGTAAACACTAGGCAGAGCTCAGTGATAGATAATGTGATATCACTCCAATTTAATTTTGTGTGGGTGGCAGCTCTACGCTGCCGTAGTCATGTGTTACTACCATAGACTGTACTACATGGAAAAAAGAAGAGTGGCCCTTCTACCTGTAGACATGAATAGGACTGGATGTAGCAGGTTTCTGATGAATGTACTAATCCTAATACTCCATTTGGATGCTTTGAGTTCCGGAGTAGTTTGATGCTAATTTGTGACACACATCTACCAGGGCTAATGGGAAGCTGGCTATTCAAAAATGTGTTCTATTTGTATTAGGAATGCTTTTCTGGCTAATTTTTCATGTTTTTATGAGTCACTACAAGTCACAATGTATGTGCTCAAGCTAAGACTGTAGCAGTTTTCATACAATAATATCCTCAAAGAAACACTGCATTTCCCCTTTAATTGTTCCTGCAGACACAGAGTTGACACAGTGTTGCATCAGTGTCTGCGTTCGAACAGCAAACACAGAATCAGCAGGCAATAGTGTAATTATTTAAAACTTTGTGTCCCAACATGTTGGTCTCTCCACCATGTATGCACATTACATATTCCAGCTTTAACTTAATGTGTTAGTTGCTCAGAGGTGAATCTATCTTTCTTTTCTATCCCAATTTCTTGCAGATATGGATAATGTTGAGGTTTGATGCTGCTGTTGTTTTTATTTCCAACCATTATGAGTCAATGGAGTTGGTGAAATCAGTTTAATACCTACCCACAACCTTTGACCTTACATTGATCATAGTCAACATGATTAGAAATGACACCAAATGACTCTGTCAGGGAGAAGGTGAGAAATGTTGGTGTCACCATTGCTTTTACTAGTGTTTGTCCTGACAGCAAGGTCTGTCAGATAGTCAAATCTCAAATTCAGGGGGAACAATTTGGTTTTCGTCCTGGCTGTGGAACACTGGACCAGCTCTATACCCTTAGGGGGGTCCTGGATGGTGCACGGGAGGTCACCCAACCAATCTACATGTGTTTTGTGGATTTGGAGAAGGCATTCGACTGCATCCCTTGAGAGGTCCTGGGGAGGAGCACTTTGGGATTATGGGGTACCAGGCCGTCCGATACGGGCTGTTAGGTCCCAATACAACCAGTGCAACAGAGCTTGGTCCGCACTGTCGGCAGTAAGTCAGGCTCATTCCCAGTGAGAGTTAAACTCCACCAAGGCTGCCCTTTGTCACCGATTCCATTCATAACTTTTATGGACAGGATTTCTAGGCACAGCCAAGGTGTTGAGGGGATCCATTTTGGTGGCCTGAGGATCAGGTCTCTGCTGTGATCCTGTTGGCTACATCGGAACATGAATTTCGGCTTTTGCTGGAGCAGTTCGCAGCTGAGTGTGAAGCATCTGGGGTGAGAGTCAGCTCCTGTAAAACAGAGGCCATGGTCTTGATTCGAAAGAGGTAGACTGCCAAGTCAGGCCTCAAGTGGAGGAGTTTAAGTATCTCAGGTCACGAGCGAGGGAAAAGTGTTCTAGGAGATTGATAGGTAGATTGGTGCTGCGTCTGCAGTGATGTGGGCATAGCAACGAGAGAGCTGAGCCGGAAGGCAAAGCTCTCAATTTAGCAGTTGATTGTTCCAGCCCTTACATATGGTCACGAACTTTGGGTAGTACAATTACGGATATAAGAAATTAGTTTTCTCAGCAGGGTGTCTGGGCTCTCCCTTAGAGAAAATATAAGAAGCTAAGCCAACCGGGAGCAGCTCTGAGTAGATCCGCTGCTCCTCCACTTTGATAGGAGCCAGTTGAGGTGGCGCAGTCATCTGGTTAGGATGCATCTCAGATCTTAAGAGACTTAAGCCACATTGTCTGCTGGTGGTGGTCAGAGGGACCGGTGGCGCATGCGCTCGGCAGCCTTGCCTCTGTCAGTGCCCTCCAGGGCAGTTGTGGCTACTTCTTAGCTCATCACCATCAGTGTGTGAATGTGTGTGAATGGATGAATGAAACATTGTAGTGTAAAGCACTTTGGAGTTCTCAGACTCTGAAAGGCGCTATACAAGTGCAGGTCATTTATAATTTGTCATCCTGGATGCCTCCCTGGTGAGGTTTTCCAGGCACGTCCAATCGAGAGGAGACCCAAGTGTAGACCCAGGACATGTTGAAGGAACTATGTTTCTAGGCTGGCCAGGAAACTCCTTGTGATTCCTCTGGAAGAGGTGGCCCAAGCGACTGGGGTGACTGGAGAGAGGGAAGTCTAACCCCGGCTTTCCACAGGAGCCGTCAGCAGCACGTTACTGCAGCAGCACGTCATAGCTGCTGATAGGAACCGCTGTGGTCAACAGAACCTTTTCCACTGGAGCCGTCAGCAGCGCGAGTCGGCCGCATCTCAGGAGCTGCATGTCGCGGCCTTTACGCGCCAGTTCTATTTTCTACGCGCGACGCCTCTGAAACGGGTCAAGTTCGACAATTTTGGGGAAGGAAAGACAGGACATCGGACGCGGAAATGGAGAGAAGCTCCCGAGATTTTCAGAATAAAGAACGTATTGCCTTCCGGTTGCTTAACTTTAAAAAAGGTTACTAACTGTGCGTCCCTGTGAGAAGTTATCACCTAGCTAGCGGTCTCCTTTGTTTTTCAGGTCCGTATTGGCGATTATAAAACGGACAGAACATAAAACACAAACCTTTTGGAGCCATGTTGTAGTTTTCTCCTGCTTATTGTTGTGTTTACTGACGAAGTAACTCGTGTGACTTCGTGCTCGGTCGGTGACAGCTGCTCCCCTGCTGCTTCGCGTCTCGTGGGAAGGGCCAAGCAGCAGCGTACGCGAGCAAGACGTGCTGCTGCAGTAACGTGCTGCTGACGGCTCCTGTGGAAACCTGGGGTAAGCCTCTCTGCTTAGGCTGCTGCACCTGATGACCCTGGATAAGCCGACAATAATGGATGGATGGATGGATGGTCCTGACTGTATGGCATGAAAAATGCTCACATGCTAAGGAGCTTTAAAGAGTAGTTAGATATTCTCAAAAATAGCAGCATCCCTTTTCTAGAAGGACATTTACAGCATTTACAGACAACTAACCTGTGATCTCTGTTCACTACTTTATAATTATGAAAGTTTATTATTGATTTTGATTATTTTTAGTGCAAATCTGAGATGCTGTTGAACGACCAACAAATAAGCCAAGCTAACAGTCAGATGAGTTCTGGACAAATGCTCATTTTTTTATTAAAAAGTCTTTTCAGGTGGCACACAGTATCCATGTGAGATTACCATAATTTTGACCCAAATTTTGCTGGTAAAGTAACTAATTCTATCAGATTTATTTCTTTATTCTTAGTTTAAAATTAGATTTCTCAGGAAAAATTGTTTCCAAATAAATGTTGACGTCCATTTAGTCATTTGTTGAGCTTTTAGTTGGATTTGGTTGGTCAGATCCAGAGCTTGAGCACGATTCATAATTAAATCAGCTCTACAGTTCGTTTCAGTCAAAACACCTAGAATTGACAGGATATGTACAAAGTGAACACTTAGAGTCAAACAGACAAAATCTCTGTAGCAGACTTGTTGGAGCTGATCCCTGTACACGCTGTAGGGTTTAGCTAATTTTCTTTTTGTTCACTTTGATAAAGTTTGCTAGACAAACACAGATTCAATGTTAATGTGTCTCATTGTCTGTAATCACATTTCCTATTAAACAAAGTAAAGAAAAAGAGCTGGTAATGAAAGAAGACATTAGGACTCACAAAAACATCTTGAAAGAAAAAAAAACGTTATTAAAACAAATAAAAACAGCTTCCGTGATGCTTCTGCAGTTCTACAAGAACCCGAGCAGCTCTCTGTCCATTCACACTGGCAATCAGATTCACGGCTGCCTCCTTGTCAAACTACTGAGCGTTGAGTGAGTGTGTTGGTGTGTGAGCATGTATTGGCCACATGCATAGTGCACGGTGAGACCCACCACGGCTCGTCTGGCAGTAAAGTGTGACCCATCCAGTGAGGCCAGCAAGGGCCCATTACCCAGAAGCTGTCAGGGCTCATGGCTGCCAGCTTACTGATACATGACACTCATCAGCTCTACTGAGAAACGCCTTTTATTCATTTCAATGTTTTCTTTCCAAGACAATCTCTAATTAGACCTGAATAAGGTCAAACTTGAAAAGATATTTTCTTTAAAGTTAAAAAAAAATCTAATTGCACGCATCAATACACAAATTCAGCCATATAGCCAGTTGTTTAGTTTGCTTTGTGGAAACAGCTTCATATAAGTGGACGACCAAACAAACTTGTTAAAGCGATAATGGCAGATCTGCAAAATAAAATAGCTTAAAACTTTTTTTCATGCCTTTTAACAACAATCTAACATAGTATAGCTATAAATACGTTTCTGCCAATAACATGGCTTGGTCCGAAACCAACAATTGGATCATCCGGTTGCCTGTCTCACTAAACCACCATACATCCACATTTATCTGGGTCCTCCACTCACTACACACACATGCATTTAGCAACAAAACACTGCTGGTGTGTGAGTTTCTCCACTCAATAATATTACAGAAGGAGAAACAGCTGGCTGCCACCATGGGTGGGTGACGGTGGCACAGGTGTTAAGTGCTCGCCCCGTAATCGGAAGATTGCAGGTTCGAGCCCCGCTCAGTCTGTCGCTGTCGTTGTGTCCTTGGGCAAGACACTTAACCCATGTTGCCTGCTGGTGGTGGTCGGAGGGACCGGTGGCGCCAGTACTCAGCAGCCTCGCCTCTGTCAGTGCACCCCAGGGCAGCTGTGGCTACATCGTAGCTCATCCCCACCAGTGTGTGAATGTGTGTGTGAATGGGTGAATGACTGATTGTGTTGTAAAGCGCCTTGGGGGGTTCCAGGACTCTGGAAGGCGCTATATCAAATACAGGCCATTTACCATTTCACCTTTAGAACAAACCATTTTTAGTTCTTCACTGTACACAAAGTAAATAAAGCTTATTATTATCTTTTTTCTGACATGTTTCGGCTCTCACTGGTGTCATTGTCAGAGCTTTCGCCGATGTTGGTGGCATCACTTGCTTCTCTGTTTGCCTGCAGGCAGAAGAGGACGATGTTGCCCTCTACTGCCCGTGGACAAACTACCAGATTCCCAAAAAGTAAAACACCATTTGAAGTCATAGACAACAAAATACCTTTGGACCTACAAAATGGCAACTGGTGTTTAGCACTATCTCGTTTACTTTGGCAATGCGCATTCCCATATCTGGGAGCGTGGTCTAGGGATGATAGCTGACGTAAGGTGTCGGAGTTCTGTGGTTGTGTTTAAAGAGCAAGTCACCCCTCAAATCAGCTTTTGTTTGCTGTTAGACCATCTCAATGTGCGTATAATCATGCTGTAGACAAGTTTAGTCAATAATGTGGCATTTGTCTTAGTACATCTTAGTTAAAACTTAAATATTCTGCCTAAAACTGTCAGTGTTGCACAGTCATTAGGTAAAAATTCTGCACTGCATTTGAATTTCAATCTGCCATCTCTATTGGCTAAGACGTACACACTGATGTTAGCTGGTACATTACGATGTCTCAATGCTGTCGTGACCATGTTTGGGTGTATTTGTTAGCAACTCCTCCCTCTCGGTCTGCCAGGAAAAGCCATTGTTGCATTTTTCAACCAGAGTGGAGTAAATCTCTGGTTGTTTTTATTTTTAAAGCTAGCTTGTTTTGCAGATTCAGTAAAGCAGCTTTAAGAGGAAGCAACAGGAAACATAAAGTAGGCCTAAAGGAGTCTATTTTCTGTTCTGTATTTGGTATTTTCAATCAAAATCCAGTGGCAAAAGATAAATATTCTTTCAATTCAAATCATTCGCAATTTCAGGTCTGTTCTAGATCGGGCAGACTGATAACAAACATGCAGTGTAATACAGCTGTTACTTGCCCACGGAATAGCTAAAAAGATGTCTGTGGTGCCAATAGGTACTGGTGATGTAACAGCTGCTGGCCGTGACGCCCTGTGCCCCCCGTCACGGGAGCACGCATAACAGTTGCATAATGAGGACGTTAACAATTTAAAATATGAGGAACTCCACAACTTTTAAATATATTTATTATATTAACTCGTTTTTCTTGTAATTCCTAAACAAACAATGTTTTTTGGCTGATAAAATAAGGAAATGGCCTAAATACATAAATAAAGAAATACCTAAATGATAATAATAAGTATTTTAACATCTTGGATGCGTTTTCCCTTTTTCTCCTTATTTTATAGCTTAGCTGAAGTATTGGATCGGGACTCGGTATCGACACATACTCAAAATCAAATGATCAGAATTGGATCGGAAGTAAAAAAAAATGTGATCGGAACATCCCTATTCATCACAGTTAGACTCCCAATAAGGCTTCATGATTAAAATAACATTTTATTCATCTTCTTGGTTCATTATTAAGTTTTCCTTTAACAATGGATTTCTTTTACTCAGGTAATTTTCTTTTTATGACTCACCATTTGCTGGTATCTAATTGCCTCTGCAGCACTGCGTCAGCTATTCGCCTGTTTCTGTTTTTTGATCAGTCTTCCTTAAAATTTAACTCTTCCTTTTTTTCCAATATGATGTTAGGTTATTTTAATGTTGGTTCAACATCAAGTTTATTATACATCATATATTCTGTAATTAAAGCCACCATCTGTGCCAATATACACAGTTCCTATGGGATAAAATTTTAAATAAAAAACAAATCTTAAACCAATGTAATGCCTTAAAAACTTCAGAAATTTTTGTTGAGTCTCTGTAAGAGAAGTAAATCTTATCTTATCAAACCTTTTAGTAATTGGGTTTTTCTCATACTTTAAAGAGGCCCTACTCTGAGAAACCATTGTTTACTTATTATTTTTGAAAAAGATCAGTCACTTTAAGTTTTTCATGCAGGCAGAACATGAAAATGGTCTCCTACATCTATCTCCTGCATTAGCTTTTGACAGAAAATAGATGAGGAAACTCTGGGATTTGAAAAGCCTTACAGATCTACATCACACTGTCACTGAGCATTCATGGACTCACCCAACTTGACTCGAGACGGGTAAGGCTGTTGTTGCTGTAGCGTCCAGGACACAGCAGAGAACGTCTCGGCTAGTAGAATCTGTTCATTAGGATTACCACACAGCAGAACTCCTTCAGGCTTGTGTTATTTATGGAGATTAAGCATCAACATTGCAGAGCAAACAGAGTCAGTGGCAGTCATGTTGCTGTTAGCCAATCAGAGGTCAGATGTCCAAATATCAGGAAATGAGACTCCAAATCCTGTCGTGTGAAGTTTTTTTCGCCTCTGGCAGAATTTTCCATGCTGAAACTAGCTTTTTTTCAATAGCTCAAAAGCTCATGAACATAGGTGAGGATTGGGACGTAGACCGGTAAATCGACAGATCGGCTCAGCGTCCGCATCACTGCAGACGCTGAACCGATCCACGTGCCGATCTCCCGATCCCTCCTACCCTTACTCGTGAACACGACCCCGAGATACTTAAACTCCTCCACTTGAGGTAGGACCTCTCTCCCGACCCAGAGTTGGCAAGCCACCCTTTTCCTGTCGAGAACCATGGTCTCAGATTTGGAGGTGCTGATCCTCATCCCAGCCGCATCACACTCGACCGCAAACCTACCCAGCAAGAGCTGAAGGTCAGAGCTGGATGAAGCTAGGAGAACCACATCATCCGCAAAATGCAATAGCTAATGATTTAATTCTTAATGTGTTGGCACTGTAAGTACACTGCTATGGGGGATGGAGTTGTATATATGCTGTACAAATACATTTTACCAGATGCTGCATCTTTATTTAAATATTCTAAAATGTTTAGGGGTTTTGGACTTTTTCTCTGACTTTCTTATTTTTATTGTCCTTTATCCTCCATCCCACAGAGCAAAGTGTTAGGCTGTTCTCTGACTAAAACAACTGTTCCTATGAAACTAAAAACACTGGGCAATATGATTTTTTTCAGTATAGTTTTAAACAAAATACAGAGTATTAAATGTAAGGCTTGTGAATTCAACATGCATTGTTTTCGAGCTGGGGCAAAAGAGGATAGGCAGGTCTTCAGACGTTTTCATCCAAAGTTCATTGAGCTCAAAACCCGAAGCAGGAAGGTTGAAAAGAGAACATGATGAACAACAAGGAGACGATGCAAACACAAAGTCAGATTTGAGCTGAAGAAAATGAACAGAGGGGGGACGGTCGGATAGGCTGGGGTTGTGGCGGAGGGTGGGGGTGGGGGGGGTGCATTAAGCTTCTTTAACCTGCTGCCTTGAAAACACACACGGACTTAGCATAAGTCAGTCAGAGTCCAGACTCTTTATAAGACTAATATCCTCCGTCATCACAGACATGCTCTGTCTCTCACACTCGATCGTGTGTGTGTGTGTGTGTGTGTGACTACATTATTGATCAGGCAGCAGAACAAAGAGAGAACCATCCGAGTTAAGCTCCAATAAATAACCTGCTTAGTTCGCAAACACATGAAGGAACATTCTGTACAGCTTTACCCAGAAATACACTTTGGAATCATAAAATACAGCGTAGGTTTACATTTCTAGGTATGAGTTGGGTCTGACGTTTGGAGTTTTGCTTCTCATGTCATTCTTTCTCCAAAATAGAAGAAAGAGTCCTGCATCTTGTTTAAAGGGGTACTATACGACCTTTTCATACACATTTCTTGAGCCAGTATGTGCTAAAATTACCCTTTACAGGATTTATGAAACATCACTCAGACCCACACCGCCCGCTGTAGCCATTTGCAACTTCAGAGTGCTGGGCCGTCACCAGCTTAAATACCTGGCACTGCAGTATGGCTCCAGCATGTTTCCTGCATGTTTTAGATTGTGAACACAGCTAATCTGTTCCATTTAGTGATGAACCGATCCTGTAGAATCTAATGAGAGCTGAGGAGACATTTCACATTTCAGCGGTTTGATTAAGGTGTAAAAAGATGAACGCACAGTGAGGAGATAAGTTTCACTTTTGCATTGACCACAGATAATTAATAACAGACACTAGAGGGTGCTAAACACAAGCAAAACTCTTTAGTATCCCTTTAAACTGATATCACAATTTCCAATAATCTCACAATTGTGCCTTTCATTTGTACCCAGGTTCACACTTACAAACATCTTGACTTTCCTATCAAGGCATATGATCTTACTTGATTATGTGGACAATCTGCCAAACAACAAAAAAAAAAAAAAAGACAAAAAGGTATCAGCTGTGGAACATGTTTCCTGACAATGACGAAGATTTTCCACCCGGACCGTTTTAGGTGTGACACACTCAGCCTGATCACAAATATGTTGGTATTAAAGAATTTAAATCATTTTACAGATGTGGTAACTTGATGATTTTCTCTACTTTTGTATGTTTCACTGATTTGGTGGTTTGATATCCAGCTGCATTAGCATTAGCCTGCTAGCATAATGCAGATACATCTATGCCTACAATTAATGCAAATTGCAAAACCCATGTTTAGCTGTGTTGCCAGGCTAGAAGACTGAGAGGCGTTGCTTCCATCCCCCTATACATGGTGCACTTTTGGAAAAAACTCCAGATTTCTGCTTTAGTGTTACAAATCAGAATGAACATGAAACGTGTCAGCAGGAACTTTTAACAGCTTATCTCCTATTGTTGCCGTAAACCAGTACTTTCCTTAGCTAAGCAAAGAGCTGGACCACATGGACCCGTACAGTATAAGTGGACTTGACACCTGAATGCTGGAAGTGCGTGTTCTGTAGAAAAAACGAGTGTCCAGCAGGCCACGTTCAAAGGCTGCAACTTGATTTGACATTTAGCTAGCTGAAGAGCAGACGGCTATGTCTTCAAACTTGTCAATCTAAGACAGGAGAGTAAAACACAGTAAAGTGTTACTAAAGGGTTGAGCTGAAGTGTTTCACATACCTGGTCATGCAGGGATTTTTGAGGAGAACCTTTCCAGGAACAGTAAGAGACTGAAGTCTTTAGAAGTGATGGAAGGGAAAGTGGACTTACTACAGAAGATTTGGAAGCATTTCTCTTCCTTTAAAGCTCCTTTACTTCTTGTTCTTTTATAAACAGCAGATGGGAGCGTGTCAGGATGTGTTATATGACTGTAACAAAGCTGAAGGACTCAGCCCGTGGTAACACAAATGTTCAGTTCCTGCAGAGAATAAAAGCTCTGCTGTCTTTAATAGGTGCCCTGTGAACAGTTATCCCAAAGGCCTTTGATTTTCTTGCCTATTGACAGTCAAACTTATTTATAGCTCTTGACAGACTCAATCTTTTGTCTGTAAATAACTAGAAAATGTGCTTGGTGTTCGGCAGAAGAGAGGATCGCAGCTGAAGATGCCTTGATTTTCTTCATTTGAGCATTGTTCTACCTAAAGATTAAGTCAAATGCAAAAACAGCACTTAGAGATAACTAAAACACGCCTCACAGCTAACGTTTGCCCGCCAAAAACATTTTAATTTGCATCTTTTCCCCTGTTTTATGATTAATCTCTGCTCTGTTGTCTAGTTTTGTCCCTGACTACTTGTTTGCCAAGAGAAGAGGCTTTTACCAAAATACTCTGGACAATTCACAGAGAGGATCTGGAAATACTGGCTGGACTCACACTGAGAACCAACATGTCCTCCTCCTCGCCTTTCATTTAACTTCTGGCCCCAAGTCAAAATGGCTGCCTCCCACTCCAGCAGACGTGGAAGTCAATTTGACCAATTTGGTGGGTCACAAGAGACTTCTGCCTCTCTCTCTCTCTCTCTCTCTCTCTCTCTCTCTCTCTCTCTCTCTCTCTCTCTCTCTCTCTCTCTCTCTCTCTCTCTCTCTGTCACTCTCTCTCTCTCTCTCTCTCTCTCTCTCTCTCTCTCTCTCTCTCTCTCTCTCTCTCTCTCCCTCTCTCTCTCTCTCTAATCATTTGTTTGGGGTGTGTGGATGGGGTAACAGAAATGGTGAGCTGGGCCTCACCATGCTGTGCTTTAATCGCTAGCTTCAAACCATCTCATGTTTCTCTCTCTCCTCTTGGCGGCTGGGAGGAAGATGATGCTCCTCGCCTCCATCCCTCATTGTTAGTGCATCAGAAACAGACGAGATGGATTTCTCCCTTCACCTTAATCATCCTGGCTCCTACCTAATCTGCTGCAGCACTGCTGGAATGCAGTAATATAGGGCCATATAAAGTTCAGTATAATTGGTTTTTCTCCACTTCTCTTTTTCCTCACTGATGATATATATATGTGTGTGTGTATAAAATAAACAACAATGAACAAGAGTCTGCTTCTAGACCTGCAGAAAGAGAAAGAAGGGAGAAAAATGGGACACACAACAATACAAGAGGATCAAGCTATCACTGCGTCAACTTGAAGAAATATACAGTCAGCATTGTTAAACTGAACAATCACATGATAATAAATCACAGTGCATTTAGTGGCAACGTCAGCCTTAAGACAAGTGTTGAACGTGCCCATACTTATGTGAGTACCTGTGTGTGTACACACGCTTATTTATGTAAGGTTTCTCTATATAAGCGTCCAATAGAGACTGTGAGGGACCACAGATCTGCCCCCCCAAAATGTGTAGAAGACGGAGGGAGCTCCAAGTCCCAGAGATCCAGGCGCTGCCCCAGAACACAGGAACCCCAAGGAGACTGTAACCAGATAGGCCCCTGCCCCCCTCGAGAGGCACAGAGGATCACCCCGGGGAGCCACAACCAGCAGCCGGCAGAGTCCTGGGAGATATCAGCAGCAAGCCCACAGGCCCGCCCGCAGCCTCCCACCCCCTAGCCGGCCGAGCCCGGGACCCGGCGACCCGGGACCCAGGGGCGACCACCTCTGCCGGGGACCCAACAGAGCCCAGGGACCCAGATCCCACCAGGCAGCCACCGGGATTGATCAGGCAGACGCAAAAAATCTTAAACCCCCTGACCCCGGGAGCCACGAACATTCAAGCAGACCAAGACACCGCACTCCACACCAGGTGTGGCAGGGGGAGGGGAGATGAAAATCTATACCATCAAAAGAAGTCCCAAGAGAAGAGAGGAGTCAAAGTCCCCACCTGACATATACAGTCATACACAAACACAGTCATACTCTCCCTCCCTCATGCTCACATATACACATACAACCAAATGCACGCTGGACACCTACTCATGCTCCCCATACGGTACACACCCTATTCACTCTGGTCCCAGAATTGCTGCACATGGGGTACAACCATTACTGGTTACCAGAGTTTGACCCTTTCTGCTGGGGTGCTGATGAGCAGGCTCCCCCGCCCAACGCTGAGCACAGCAACCCACCACCCCAGACCCCAACCGGATGGCCAGATCTCCCTCCTAGCCTCCAACCCCAGGAAGCCAAGCAACAACAGAGGTGTGCTAAGACCCCTAGTCTCCCTCCGCCTGCTCCAATATAGTGTTGTTGTGTGTTGATGAGGTGTATTCCATGGCTGTGGTGAGCAGGCAGTGCGGGCATTGTCTTGCTTATGCAAGCTGATGCCACCACACCACTCCACTTGCACCCACAGCCCTCAGTGTCTAAGTGCAGTTTAAAATTGGAAGTGGGCACCGGCACTCTGGATGAGGCTGAGAAATCCCCCTGCCAACTGCTGTTGAATGTGCTCACTCCCAAGGCCCTAAATGTGTGTTTGCATGTAATGTTGTTGGTGGAAGTGTTTAAGGTGCAAATAAAATTGGGGGGCAGGTTGCCACGGGAATAATGAAAAGGGGTCCATACCCGCACTCCCTGACTTGTCCACCCCCAAGGTCCTATGTGCATGTTTGTGTGATGATGTGAGGGAGCAAGAGGAGAAAAATATGTGGGGATGGGGAGGAATGGCTGGTTGGGCTTAGCCCTCCAGGGAGCCAGCTCCTCCACTGGCCCCAATAGGCACCTCTGTTGTCAAAATGCCACCCAGGGCATGGAGACGGCAGCCCATCTTGCCAGGGCCCAAAGCAGCAGCATTGCAGAGCCCCACGGAGTCCGAGGGCACCAACCCAGCCCCACCCCAGCAGAATATCTACGCCCATCCCTGCATTTGCACAACTTCCAGAATATATAAGACATAGGACATCCAGGTAAGGTTGGGTCCTCCCCCTCCTGGACCTCCCCCTCCCCTGTGATGGGACAGCAGAGGAGCCAAGGTCTACCCGAGGCCCCTGAACCCAGGACAGCCACTGCTGCATGTTCCTGCCTTCATCCCGGCAGCATACATGTCAGGACCCGACCCCCAAGGCCCTGCCCAGATCCCCACATGGGGCCGGCCACTCCCACACCCCGAGCCCCCAGGCCCCCACCCAGACCCGCCCAGGGGCAATGCAGCTGCCAGGCAGTGACCCATGGTCGCCGCCAAGACCTCCAAGGGGCCCCACTCACAACCGCCAGTAGTCCACCCCCCGAGGCAACCCAAGCACCTCCAGAGGGGGGCAACAGCCCCCCAGTCCCAGACACTCCCAGTGAACCCACCTCCAGGGAACATCCGGATACTCCAAACTCAGACCCTCCACCCCCTCACCCACATTATCCCGCAGGACAATATCAATGGTCCCCCATCATCGCTATGTGATGGAACCGATCAAAGGAGCCCATAGAGATTGATTTGAAGTGGAAGCAGAGGCTATATCAAGTGCAATATGATCTAACAAAATATTTCTATACTGGTTAATGCAGAGAGTTCACCGCTAGCATTGTTAGCAACATCAGCTTCTAGCCTACTTCACAAGATATTAAAGTTAAAAAAAAGATGCAGTAGTTTTTTTAGGGGCACTAGAAATAACTTCTAGGTCACTCCTCTTTACTGACTTTGGTTTTTAAACCACTCTGGAAGGCTGGTGTCGAGTCACAAATGCCAGCGCTGCAGCGTTAGCCCGGCTCAGACTCAGCAGCCTCACAGGTTCACTGAATGAAATCTGTTTCATTGTAATTTTCTTCCAATATGATTGATTTCACTGTAGAATTCCTACATATTGCTCCTTTAAATGGCTTTGCAAACCTACACAGTAATCTATCAACTGTGGAAGCTTTGCGTCTCAGTACTGAGGGAAGTTGTACACAAATGTAATTCCAGTGCAGGTTCATCACTAGAATCTACTTATAACACCCACATGTCTTCCTGTTACATATTCTGACTTAGAAGGAGGCTTAGACCTGTGGTTGAAGAATTTCCTACCATCCCCTTATGTCATACTGACATTTTCAACCTATTCATTTCTGTCCTCTCTTGAGATATGAGAAGCTGCAGAGTTAGATATAACCTGGACAAAGCAGCAACCGTAAGCTATTGTTCCAACATAATGCATAATTAGGTAGAATTCATTTGACCGGGTGAGATAAAGCACCTAGTTACAGGGTGCACTGGGAGCCTCCATCTTCCAGCTCAGACTGTAATTAGGTGTCCACAATAGGCAGACTGGGCTGTTCCATAGGTCTGCTCCTGTCGGTCTGATGCACTGTTGGACCACTTTGGATTTTCTCCTCAATGGGAAACTCATGTTAGAGAGAAATGTTGCACTTACATTTATGTGCAGGGAAGAATGCTCAATAAGAAAAATATTTTGGGGTTTGCACAGAAGTTTGAGGGGTGGGGGTGAAATCCCTGTTTCGCAGGCTAATATTCAGGTTCAGTCCCAATATTCGCACTCCCCCCCTCGCACCCTTCAATTGCACATTCCAGTCCAGGGAAGAACGCGGAACAATGGCTCAAGTGCCTTTTCTGAAAATACGTATTTTCAAATGAAAGAAGTTCATTTTAAGACGATTAACAATATTTATTCATGCTCTGAATTATGGTTGGGAATCAAAAGCCGGTTCTTGTTGAGAACCGGTTCCCATTGTTTCAGTTCCTAGGAATCGTACGACTCTTTTGAAAACGAATCTCCGTATGAATTCCAGTCAGTGTGAATGACGTCATCACGTATGTTGTGTAGCTCACGGAACCAGGAAACTAAGCGGCACAAACGTGCAATAGTTTGGTTATACTTTACACGAAAGCATTACAACAGGGTAACTTGCAATAATTGCAAAGTATATATTTCATCAAAGCATTATGATTATACAAAAGCCTTTGGGCACAAAATACGTGATAACTTCAAGTTATTGACGTGTTTTGACCCGCTTCGGACTAGTGAATATCAACACAGCAGCAGCGGTGACATTCACACGTCCTCTCCTGTTAATACTGCAGGTAACTAATCAACTAACACTGCCTGTCATGCTAGCATCATTAGCTGTATATATAGACCTCCAACGTTTGCCAACTTAATGAGTTTTCATGTTGACTGAAAAAGTCACAAAATAATCTTTTTTTTATCAAGTAGCCCTACCTGCAGCACCTTTTACAGTTCCCTCTGCAAGATTTGCACTGAACACATCAAAATTACGTCTGTAAAACAGCTGCAGTATTAGAGATACTTAGACTTCAAACAGCCTTTGTCTAATACTCTTATACTTAAAACCAAATATTAAAATAATAGTACCATAATGAAGCTCCGCCTTAATGAATAAAGCATCACATCTTTTCTGAATTGGCACCCTCTTCTTTGAGTTAAAGAGGTTTACAGCAAATTTGAGCGCATATTATTAGCCATTTAATGACAACAGGAGTAATCCACAGCAGGAAAATTGCAAGTAAAAGGTTTTTCACTAATTTTAGATTCTGTTTAATTGAGCAGCGAATTTCCTTTGGGAAAAGAGGTTCGTAAAGAACATTTTACCCTAAAACATAGCACGTATGATTCAAAACACAATAATTGTGTTTGTAATTTACCCTTTCACACCAACACTAATACCTCAATTGTTTTTTAATAAATCGTACTCATTAAATAAGTAGATTATTTTGTCTTGATTAAACATGACGATTGAAGCCTTGACCTTATTTTGACCCAGCTTTCTCTAAAAACTACAAAAAGCAAATTTTTGTTGCATAAAATACTCCATGGAAGTTCCTCCAGTTTTCCTGGCATTTTATGGCAGACACACTATCAATTTTCGCTGCCGAGAAAAATTTACATTTACTCACGTCTCACTCTAGATCTCTGGCTTGTAGTCCAAGTGTGTCTACCTGTGAACGACAGCAGCTTCTTCCTCTTAAAGGTCACATTAGGGATCACATCCTGTTCGTGTTGTTCCTGCAACCTCGCAGCAACAGAAAACTATGTTTTATCACAGCAACACCAAACACACTCAAGGTGTGTCTAATGCAGCAGGACTGAAGCTGTAATCAGACACGTTTCTATCAAATTCAGATTATTTTTATTTGACTTTATGAATGAGATGGGCTTATCTCGGTTTTTCTAAACATAATAATGTATAACAGATTGTCCGTGAACTTTTAAAAATATAAATTCTCTTTGAAGAATAATGGGCGGCTGCTATTATTTGTAAAGCTTGTTTAAATCTCAATGCGTTCCTTCATACTACAGCATGATGGATTAATAGTTATTAAAGTTATATTTGATGAGCATCAAGAATAAACGGGCTGCAGTGTTACATTAGAAGTTTTCAGAAGAAAGCTCAACGTGTAGTCTAAATTTACTTTTTAATCCTATTCTGCTCTGTGAGGCTGATCTGTGCACCGTATGGATGATGGTTGGCCAAAGTACAAAAAAAGCTGACTCTAATCTGTATGCAGGTAGGTAGTAAACAAGACTTGTCCTTAGAAACAACAACAATAACTAAAAGGAACATGAGCAAAACCCAATAAATGACAACAATGCAAACATGAAAGTATGTCCAAGGGAAACTAAAAATCTGAGTAATACACGCAAGAGCTGCAATAACAAAACAAGACACTGATATTGAACACCTTAACAGCACCGCCCCTTTAAAGCTCCCTAACGTCTGAATGAAAGAATAAACAAATCCACTCTTAGAACAAGTAGGTGGACTGAACCCAAAGGAGGAAAAAGGGAAACCAAAGATGGGAGTAGAGCAAAGACACTATTGCTAAAATCAAACGGCTCAAAAAGGAAGCCCCAAGGTGCTGAGAGTGTAGTACACTAAAATCCTATTAGATAATGCAGATTGGACGGTACTCCAGTCATGGGCTGGTGATGCAGAGGAGAACCCCTGCAGATCATGACTTGGATCCTGAAAGATTCTAGCCTGGCAAGCCAGACTAAATAAATGTATTATTTAGTCTGGCAATGCTCCACTGACGGCTCTCGGTTGTGGGGCCGGTTCTACCGTTGTCTTTCAAATGATCTCCGCATGCTACTGGACAATGAATGTGACATACTCACCGCAACAGCTATCGGTAAATGAGGCGGTCCGTAGTTGAAGAAGGAGAAAACACATAATTTTTTCTAAAAAAAAAAAAAAAAAAAAAAAAAAAAAAGCTCTTAAATACATCTGCTCCTGATTCTAATGAAGCCCAAGTTCTAATAGTCCAAAATTGATGTAAAAGCCGTTTCAAACGAGCTGTCGCCATCTTGTTTCATTCTGTTGCATCATCCCACCCACCAGGCATATAGAGTGCCCTGATTGGCCCACAAAGCGGATAAAGCTCTGTGATTTGTTCACTAAGCAGATAGAGCACTATGATTGGCCCACCATTATGGACCAATCACAGCTCTTTATGTGTTTGAAACCCCTCTAGAGAGCTGTGATTGGCCAGCCAGAATACTGTTAGGGGCTGCAGAGGATTCAGTGGAGTGTTCCTAGACCAAACTTTGCAAAGCAAGAATTTGGTCTAGTTCACTAGGCTAGAAAGATCCAGGACAAGAGCAGATCTCGATTCAGATTCAGACAATTGCTTAGTTTGTGATTTATACTTTGGCTAAAACCAACACATTAGCAGTGGTCTCTAGTGTAAATGTTGTGAGTCGATCTCTGTTGGAAAAAAGGTCTTGCATTCTTGTTTCAGAAACCAGACGAGTCGGGAGTAGAAGATGGCAGGTTCTGGAGTCTTAGAATGAGTCTGAGAATGAGCCTTGGTTGGCCCGGAAAAATACCAGGCCACCCAGATATGTAAACAACCTACGCTACCCGGCCTGGGCCGACCCGGTACAGATGGGAATGGCCCATTATTTCCTGATATTAGGACATCTTGCCCCTGATTGGCTAACTGCAACGTGACTCTACCACTGACTCTGTTTATTATGCAACACTGATGTTTAATCTCCACAGAAGCTGAAGGAGTTGTGGAGTTCCTAATGCTAATGCGTTGGGCACATGCCGTCATTTTAAATAGAAGCCATTATAGTTAATGAGAGTGGTCACATAGGGAGCGCTGTATCCCAGAAGCGCTGAAGATATGCGTCAGTTCTATCCCAAGCTGTTTACAACATTGTGGAGTACTTTACAACAGACATTACGATAAGGAACGGCTGTACGGCACAATCCCAGCCGCAGTTTTGATAACTTTAAAGTACTATTGACCTAAAATATTCTAATAAATTGCATGCTTACCCATTTTTAATGAATTAGAGTCTCACAAAACATGACGACAAGTCTGATCACGTATAAACAATAGAGTCACTTCCCGGTTCCCGCGTGATGTTGCGACTATCATGTGATTTTCGAAGAAGTGCTCAATGGCGTTGCGCGTCCTTTGTGACCACTTGATTTCTCAACATCGTGGGTGCGACGCGTCCGCCTCCGGTGTGCCCCAGGCTTAACGGTTAGCTTCTGCAGGCTGAGATGTGCTGCGCTCTCTCCTGGATGCTAAATCAACAACAACCTTCCCCGTCGCGAGTCAAGACGGGTGAGTCCACGAATGCTAATTATAGTTTCATGTATGTGATTGGCTTTTCTAGTTCGAGTGTTTCCAAATCTGTTTTCTGTCAGCGGCTAATACAGGAAATAGGGGTTGAAGACTACCTTCACTTTAGCCTGCATGTGAAACTCAGATCATACTTAAAAATAAGAAGTAAAAAATGGTTTCTTGGTGAACTTGGTCTTTGAATATTTTTGCTTTGTTTGGTGTTTTTGAGCAATATCTAAAACATTTAGGAGTGACTTTTGAAAACACAGCAATTTCCCTTTAAATCATCGTAATTCTGGAGGTTGTATGTGTGATAAGTGGTTAACAGAAGCTGCAGAGTGGCATGATACTTCCATTTACAGTCTAACTGTTTCCAGTTCAGATTTAGTGCCGGCTGCCATAAACCCTTTCCTATTTGAGCATAATTCTCATTCTAATCACAACTTTTAGTCTTAATCATTTTTCACCCCCACAGATTTATCGCTGTTTCCTCTTGTCTCGGCCCGTGTCATCCTGCAATGAAATATCACCCCAGCAGCCTGACCACCTACCTCATTTACAAATCAATGTTAGCCTAACTGTGTTTTCTGGCAGAAGTAGGAGACATCGCTGCCAATATTTATCATCATATGTAAAGCTGCAGTTATGGATGGCCAGTGGGATGAAAAGGCTGAATATCAATGAGGCTTTGGAGAATATTGATAAGAAAAAAAACATTTAAATTCATTTTGGTTCTAATTCAGATTCTATTTAGATTTTTATTATTACATGATGAGTAAACTGATCAAGCAACATTACTAAACCTGAATGCAACTGATGACCAACAATTGTCGAACTGAACTTATGTGAAAATAATTTACATCTGCAGAAGTACATCTGTTTTTAAATAAAAGCTTTTCAGTTACAGTTTTCTTTTCCTTTTAATGCAACGTTTGGAAAATGGCCCAGAGTAAATTAGCCGCCATTGTGTTGCTTTAGCTTTTGAATTTAGATTAGTGTTGACAAAAGCTGAGCTACAATTTGATGCTTTCCAAGAGCCAGCAAGGCCTTCTGCCTTCCTTTTATGGGTGGCTCTATTATCTATCACCTCTGTCTAAGAGCGGCGGCCATTGTGGTCAGCACAGACAACAGATAATATGGAGGGCATTGAAGTAGATGGATTATATGGATGGGGTTATACGTGTTTATTGGGTGGATAAAATGACAGGACTTTCATTGCTATCTCTGGCATTCACTCTTTTAAGCCCTTCTGATTGGATTTAGCAAAGCTCTATTCTCTTTTTTCTCTCTAACCATCATAATGTCTCTCTCTCTCTCTGCTGTTTACCCTTTTTTCTCTCACTTTGTATTGTATCATATTACCTTATCACTCTCTTACCTCCATGAGCCCCTTTTGTTCTGTCTAGGGCTGTTTCTGTATCATATTCATTCTCTCTCTCTCTCTCTCTCTCTCTCTCTCTCTCTCTCTCTCTCTCTCACTCACTCTTCTTCCATCCTCATTTTCCACTCTTTCTGTTCGCTCCTCCTTTAATGCAGCAGCAGCAGCTTTGGTGAGCTCAGGCGCTCCAAAAGTAGCACTTAAATTTTCAGCATTACCTACGGAATAGTAACAAAGCTAAATGTTTATTTTTCCCTTGTAGCTAAGAATACAAGGTAATTTACGAAATGAGTTATTCTCATTATTTATGCCTCTGAAAATATAAAGTGGGACTTTTAACAAAGGCTGGACTCAAGTGCTACTTTTCCTCTTGTGGTGAATCGGTGAATTATGCCCCAACAATGGCAATGGCAGAGCACAGGCCCTGTGCTGTACTGGCTAATGGTCCAAATTTTATAGCTGAACAGCATTAAGTGGTACTTTTATGTCTTTTTCTTTTTTAAATCTGCCAACTGTAAACGGGCGGGTCCCAATTTAGTCCATTTTGGGGTCCTTGATGGTAATCACAATAGACACATTTCATACATGTAGTGCATGTGTGCTGTGAAAACTACTGAGGCTATGTGTGCCTATTCACGTATTATCACAAATATTTCTTCCGTTGTTTGTGCACAAGATTTATTTGTTGGAGAAACACTGAGAAAAGTAATTCAAAGGGGTTTGAATGAAAGCAGCTGGACTTCTTTGGTTTCTTGAAGATGTTTGACAGACTTAAAGGGTGACAGGCTGGAGTTGAGCTGCAGCGTCGGCGGCGGCTACCCCAAATGCGGAAGAACGAGCGTTGGGACTGGACTGACACGCGGTTACTATAGGAACACCTGAGCATAACCCGAAGGAAAATGTGGACGCTGTGATGTTCCAGGAAGAGGGAGTTAACTTACCCACTGGCTGTGAGTCGGTAGAAAAAGCTGGTCATGGATCCACTGGAATGATGACTGCGTGAAGAAACGAGGAAGGCACTTCCGTATGTAGAACTGGGTGATGACGTAGGAGGTGACTGATGGGAAATGGAGTCTTAGGAGGCCAGTCGCCTGGCAGAAGGTAGTGAGGTGGGACCCGTGACAGTGTTTTGCTTCTCATCCGAGGAGCTCTGTCAATTCTGACGGGAAAATTGGAGAGTTGAGCTTATAAACTGTAACTGTCTATTGCTTTTTAATGAGCTGAAACTACCTATGAATACCCCTCCTCCCTACCACCTGAGGAGTCCTTGATGTCATTAAGACCTATTGTGTTGGAATGGTTGTTTTGATTAGATGCAAGGACGTTTGACTTGGATGAAACTGTTTTGGGATTAGGTTTAGAGCTGCTGACTCGGATAGCTTCCTTTACTCCCGAATACTTGCATTGTCATCTTAAAAAGTGTGCACCTTGTCCTTCTGGTGTGTGTAGACTGCATGGTCTTGGCCTGGAAAAGTACTTTCACACCACAAGATCTTATGCTTTTAAAATAAAAATTAGAGCTTTAGATCAGACAGTTCTAATGCATCAAGCATTCAGGTTTTTTAACACTAAAGCCACAAAGTACAAAATAATTATTTTTAAATAAAATCTACAGTTTTCTGCTTTATTTTCGAACTTCCACATTTTAGGACAAAAAATAATATATTCAATCTAAAAATCACCTTATGATTAATGGAAACTATTCTCCCAAAATAAATGCCTATTTTATGGAAAATAAAAATGTGTGTTACTTTTTAAAATCTGTGTATAAATGGACTAAAGTACCCCCCTTGAGGCAGCTGTTCTGTAGGCCGCAGCCTTCTGTTGTCTTGTTTAGAGAAAAGCAGAACCAGTTAATTACCTCTTTACTAATTTACTTATCAGTGCTTTTTTCAGAAACGAAAAAGATTCTCTCGGTGTGACTTTCATGCTAGAGGGAAGGTCTGTCCAACGTTGTCATTAACAAGGTCGGCTGTTCCGGCTTGTAAAAAACAGCCGGAGGCACGGAGATAATCCGGTGTTGTTGCTAAGCAGTTTTGTAACAGCTGTTTTGTTTTTCTTTCTCTTTGGAATCCTTTGCATATTATATTTTCAGAAAAAAGAAGCAAATTAATGGTATATTTAATTATCTTTAATACCATCATGTATGACCCTCGGCTTTACTGTACAGTTGAGTTTTAGCTGACACACACCTGCACGCACAGAAGCATTAGCAGCGTTGGGGCACTATACCGTGGTGTTACCTGCGGCAAGAAAGCTGATCATACTGTCAATTAGTGCTCTCCTGTTCTACTAATTAGACTTAGATTTAATTGATGCACCAATGAAATTCAGTGGTGGTGAAAAAAGGAAACAAGTCTGACTCTATGTCCTGGGCTAATAGGTCAATGAGCTGCTTCACACGGCGACCACTGATTAGATGTACCTGTGTGCTGGTGGGGATCACATGTGGCTGAGTCAAAGGCATGTGTGCTAGAGCAGATTGGCCATTATTTATTGGGTTTCAGAGTCATTCTTGAATGTGTCAGGGTTTACCAAGCTTCCTCCAGATGCTCCTTTGAATTTGGGCTCACACCGCTGCACTTCCTGTTGTATCTCAACAAGTGGAGATACATCTGTCAGATGTTTCGTCTACCTCTCAGACCACTCAGAGCCCAAATGCTGTTGCACTGGGTAGAATACAGCTACATCATGTTGTAGGTGGGGTTAAGTATAATAGTTGTTAAGATATGGGATTTGTGGTGATGGGAGGATATTAGTGCTGTAGGAGTACTTGAAATTCTTAAGCTTCTATGCAGCTGTGCAGAAAATCAGCTCTGCTGAATTTAAACTCAAATAGCCGAAATACGAAAACAAATTTCAAACTATTTTTGCTGCGCTGCTGATGCTTAAACCTGTGTTATGTCAGGAAAAAAAAGTTAGATCTACGCCTGCCAAACTGGGAGACGTGGGAGTTCAGGACATTATTGCACCATGTAGGACATGGTCCTCATGTGCAGCAGATTCACATTTACTCATCAGTGGGTGCTATAGTGACCTCTGACCTTTAGATATTATACATGTTTTTATTGTGACATTAATATGATGGAATAATGGAGAAAATAATGTGATTTCCGTCAAAATGCAAACCATTTTCTACCATGAAGTCCCTCTGCTTGGAAAAAATATGATAAACCGTCATAGATAATCATAACATATTGTAATTATTTGGAATTATAATGAAACATCAGAAAGCATCGGAAAACTATTGAAAATTTCAAGGTATTGTAATAATCCACAAGTAGTTATAATGTGAATCTGCAGGAAGACGAAATTTTACCTCTACTTAAATAAACCACCGTTAAAAGCCGTTAAAAGCAAAGGGCTTTCTGTCTGGTGCTTTCGTGCTGCACAAACATTATAATGTTAAGAAATCATCTTACCTCACGTTTCTATTGCTGCATCCTTTTTGTTGTTGTTGTTGTTGTTGTTATTTCTGATTATAATCAGTCACTCTGAGTTTTTCATGCAGGCTGAACATGAAAACGTTCTTCTACTCCTATCTTCTGCATTAGATTCGGACAGAAAATAGACGGTGAAATGCTAGGATTAGAAAATCCTCACATACGTTTACATTCATTGCTTCACCCATATTGGCTCGAGCTCGCCCACAGGAAGGCTTTTTAAAAAAATGTTTGCATTGAAGAGAGAGGTTGTTGGTAATAGTGACTTAGCATCATGGCTTAACGCGTTCTGTTAGCCAATCAGAAGCAAGGTGAGTGAATATCAATAATAATGAGTAATCCTGCTGTTTTCAGCCCACATCTGTACCAGCAAGCTTCTGTATCTCAGAACAAGAGCATCACAGCTTTCTTTAATGACTCAAGGCACTGATTTATGCTAGAGAACACTGCAAATGCATTGAATAAATGAGTAAGCCACACCTTTAAAGCTTCCAGTGCAGACCCATGTTCTAAAGAATGTGTTGTGGTTTTCAGGAAAAATTCCAACAATTTTATGTTTTTCACTTGACAATATTAAAACATGTCAGTAATGTCTGACGTGTTGTTTTATTTTTTATTTTTTTGCAAACACTGGTCATGAAACCTTGTGAAATGGGCTTTGATTGTGAAAAGTCATGCTAATTTAGTCACATCTTATTGTGTCGTTTTGTTTTATCTTATACTCTTAGGTATGTACCTTATTTGAGTCGTCTCTAATAACACCTTGTTTATCTTTCCTCCACACGTGGCGACGCGAACAGACCCTGATTTTTTCTGTATCTCGTACGGTTGTCTGACATCCACTCTGCATCCCACTTTCAGCCCTCTGCATGTAACCGCTTGATGCTAACAACACTTGGCCTCCCTCCGCACAGTTAGCAGCGAGGTGTCTGTGTGAGCACTCAGGTTGCATTTACTTTTAACTTGGCCACCCACCGGCCAGTGGTAAACAACACACATTCACCTTCACTCAGGCAATTCTGAGAGCAACCAGGCAGCGTTCTGACACCAGAAAACACACAGGACGAGCCCGTCCTCTCAGCAAACAACACAAGTGAAAACAGACTAGAGATCTCCTCTTCCCGCTGCTCTCGCCAGGATGTTTGCTAAAAGCACGGCTGTAAAGTCATCCGCGTTCAGGCTCAGGATCTCTACTTCTCAGTTTTTGTTTGCGCTTATTGCTGCCTGTGTGTGTGTGTGTGTGTGTGTGTGTGTGTGTGTGTGTGTGTGTGTGTGTGTGTGTGTGTGTGTGTGTGTGTGTGTGTGTGTGTGGCCGTAACAATGCCTGATGAATGAGGAGCTGCGGTGCTGACAGAAGGCTCCATTAACATGTGCTGCTTGGCTCCCCCCATTGCAATCCGTCACACTCTGCACACACGTACACAGAATGGATGTAATGAGTGGGATGATTTAACACCAACTGGTTGGTGTTTACAGGCAGTGAGAAAAAAAGTTATTTTAGGATGTTTTTAGGTTACCAATGAAGTTTTATGCTTTTTGTTTCTAATCTGTCAACATAGATTAAATGTGGTTTCTAATCTCTCAGTTAAGTCTTTTGTTAGATGAAAAGAATGCAAAGGTTGCAGCTCCAGACCCATAGGTTTATTACTAATTATCATCATTATTATTACATTTTTAACGCGCTGATAAAATATCCGTATGAGAATTTTTATTGTTTATTCTTCATATCCAAGGTTAGACGATTAGTTGCAAAAAATGTACACAACCTGTTACTTTCAATTCAATTCAGTGTTTTTATATAGCGCCGAAACACAACAAGGGTCATCTCAAGGCACTTCACAAAGTAAAACATTCCAGTTGAATCCAGTTCATTATGTCAATTATTTAAAAGTTTCCTATATAAGAAAACCCATCAGATTACAGCAATCCTCATACTAAGCAAGCATGTAGTGACAGCGGAGAGGAAAACTTCCCTTTAGCAGGAAGAAACCTGGCTCAGTATGAGCATCCATGCACCGGGACTCACTGGGGCTCTATATAGAGGGACAGCAGTAGTTCAGGGGATAGAGCGGGTTGTCCAGTAATCAGCAGGTTGCAGGTTCAACCACGGCTCTGACTAGAGAATGCTGCTGTTGTTTCCTTGGGCAACCATGCCTGCTGGTGGTGGTTGGAGGGGCCGATAGCGACAGGGTTTGGAAGGCCTTGCCTCTGTCAGTGCGCCCCAGGGCACTTGTGGCTTCATCGTAGCTCATCCCACCAGCGTGTGAATGTGTGTGTGAGTGTGTGTGGGTGAATGACTGATTGTGTTGTGAAGCTCCTTGGGGGGATGTAGAACCCAAAGGAGGTGCTTTACATGTTATAATTAGTAAATCTAACATTCTTCATTTGGTTTATCTTTTCTATGAATCACACAGATGGAAATAATTACGTTAATCAGCCCTTAGTGGCATTAGCCTCAAATCTTTTGGTCATGCTTGTATACCAATCCCAGTCACCAGGCAACCTGGAGATGTAAATGATGAAGATGGGCTTATCTTCATTGCACAAAGCTGAAGCTAAAATATCCTCATTATAAGTGCTGCCATGTTGTGTTTATGGTATTTATACACTAGGAAAGTAGTTCCTCGTACACAATCAAGTTGATTTAGATGACAAATAACCTAATAGATCCTAACATATTAGATAAAAAAGAATATGAACATACAGCAGCAAAACTGGCTAATAGCAGTCAGCCTGACCTAGATCCTCGCATTTACTTTCAGAACCAAGAAGCTAGAGGACAATCGATCAATCAAATCCGGGAAGTTTGATGCTTTTCTTTCATCAAGGCAAATGCACGAGACTCTTTTCATGCATATTTTTTTACTAATCCTTTACAACAACAAAAGACCGAATCCTTATAAATAAAATATTGTTTGTGTAAAGTATTGTTTTTGATCACATAAAAACATCAACTTTTAAAATGAATTTCACATTTTTTGAACTTAGTAATTTTGGCTCTGGTTTAAAAACAAACAGGGGTCTCGTTTATCAAACATTGCGTAGAATCCTTACTAAAACCGTACTTAAACACAGCAAAAAAAAAGTACTTACGCCAAGTAGGTTTGTGATCTATCAAACATGGAGTACACACAGCTGCACGCAATCTCCGCTTCATAAATCGGAGACTAACGAGAAAGTTTCTCAGCTGCATTTTAGTCACATCCTCACCACGCCCACTTACTGCCATAAATAGTGAATGCAAAGTGCCTTGTGGATCTCATGCATATACATAAGCTGGCTGTTGCAGCACTCCACCAATGACATGGCGACCGTAGATCAAGGCAGATCAATTAAGCGCAATTTCACAGAAGCAGAAATTGAGGTACCTGTGGGTGAGGTGGAGAAATGAAAGGAAGTGCTTTTGCAAAACAAATAAGAGAAAATCCACGGAGTGGCACAGCATTGCTGAAGCCGTCAATGTTGTGAATTCTTCAGAGAGATCTGTGGCGGGTAAAAAAAAATGGTCCAATCGGGAGACAATCCCCAGACTCCCAGGTGAAAGTCACGCGTGCTAACCAGTCCGCCAAACGGAGATCTCCCCTGTACAAGTAGCCAGGGCAGATGATCAATCGAGTCACAGTGACAGGACCATCGACATATAAATATTGGAAAATGGGTTTCCATAGACTCCAATAACACATTTTTGAAGATTAATGGGAGGTGGCCACCACCGCCATTTTGACCGTGTCACAGGTTCCGTCAAGCCCAGACAATTCCACAAAAGGGAAGAGAGGTGGAGCTGAGGGTTGGGCTGTAAGGCTGGGATCTACAGACGACACCCGGTCGAACTAGCTACAATCTAACCTGAAGCTAACCCAAAGCTAACGCGGAGGTGGGAGCTAAGCTAACGGAGGTAGCAACCTAGCTACAACCGGAGTTAACTGTGCACAACACCAGAGCTTCTGAGTCAGAGATACGCCGGGCTGACCGCTGGGTAAAACCGGGTGGAACACAGAGGTCTCCGAGACCTCCACAAGCCGGCAGCCGCACAGCAGACAAGCGCCACTGCGATCTGAGATGCGCAGAGCTGCCGCTGGGGAGAACCGGATGGAAAGGTTTCCATCCCATAGCTCCACAAGCCAGCAGCCCGCGCAGCAGACAGAAGCCGCGATCAGACAGAGATGCTCCGAGCTACAGGGAGGGGAGAACCGGGTAGAAAGGTTTCCATCCCAGAGCTCCACAAGCCGGCAGCCCGCGCAGCAGACAGAAGCCGCGATCAGACAGAGATGCGCCGAGCTGCAGGGAGAAAACAGAGATCTCCCGAGAGCTCCACAAGCCGATAGTTGGAACCCAGCTCCACCAACATGTTATATTTCAACCCATTTTCTAAAGTGCAGCATTATGTTAAATGCACTGGGTTTTACCCTATTACATTTAAATTTCATGGTTAAACAGTACATGTTAAAATCTAAGCTCAGCTCAGCAGTGACCTAAAATACATAAATATAATTTTACTTACCGAAAAATATGAAGTGGAGACTCCTTGGACGCTCTATTAGTGCAATTAATGCCACAGCAAGTCATTTTGTCCAACAATTGCACAAATAATATCCAAAAAAGAACACACAAACACAGAGACTCAAAATGCCGGAGCAGTTTCCAAGCCAGACCGAGGCTCAGGCTGAGGCCTTTCCACGGAGCTAGCTCTGTGGTCATGTGGGTCTGATGCTCATTAATTATACAGAATTTTAGGCTTTTAATACACTTAAACAGAAGAGTGAGAAAAAAAATCACCCCCCTCAGAGTTGTCATGAGTATAAACCAGATAATTTAGACAAAAAACATGTTTTGGTACCAGGCTGTAAACATGTTTATTTCTGCTGTGAAAATGGCATTTTTAACATGGGAGTCAATGAGGATTTGCTCGCTTCTGACACCAGCCCCCAGCGGATGAGGGTGGAACTGCAATGTTGGGTACTTGGGGGGGGGGGGGGGGGGTCGGTCTTATTCTGTGTGAAAACAAAGCAGTACAAGTGATAATGCTGCAGGATTTCATAATTGTATCCTTCTCAGCAGCATCACTGCAGGTGCTCTCCATGTCCAAAATGTGCATAAGCAAGGTCCTTAGTCAACTTAAAGTTGCGCACATTTTCCTGCTAAGTTTTCTTTCATAAATCCCAAAGTTTGCATGTAAAGTTGCTTACGCAGTTTTCCTACCCCGTTTTGTGCGTAAGCAAGCTTGATGAATGAGGCCCCAGCACATTAGTGATTGGCGGGACTTCATGTACTTAATGTACATTGGTTCTGGCTTTAACTTTAGTGTTATGATTATGCACCAACTAAACCTTAATTGTAAACGTAATCAAAGACAACGTGTTAATTTTAATGTTCTCCACCTGATTGTTCCCACAAAAGAAGTACACATCTAAAATGTCTGGCTTTCAGCTTGGGTTCAATGTTGTTTATTTATTTGTTTTGTTTTTTAATTTTGTGAAATCTGTGTCTCTGTGTGGTTTATCGTCAGGTGATAATCAAAAAGGCTGCAAATAGATTAGCAGTTTAAATGCCTGATTTAGAATATTAAACAACATTTTATTGTATTCCCTTTTTATTAGTATTTTATTAAGTAGATGGTGATGAAAATTAGACTTTTATTAATTGTGAAGCTGAAACTAAAACTGTTATTGCGTACGATCTCGGAACAACATTGGAAATGAATAACTTATTTTTCAGTTTTTACTTCTAAACTTGCTTTGTTATTTTGTATTTTGCAGCTCTGCAGATGAGAAGTTTCGCTGGAACCACCGAGGTAATATTTAAATGTCTTAAATGTTCTAATGTGATCATATCTGGCCCTTTGCTGTTTCCATACTGCTGAATGTTCACCTCACATGACCCTTCCATTTGTGCGTCTTTGGTTTACTGATGCATTCTTTTCAAAGACGCGCAAAATCAAAAGACTCACCTCCTACGAGTAAAATTGGTCTGTTCTCATAAAATATCTCTTTTTCAGCCTGTTTCTCTGGCTTCACTCCATGTGAAAGCTGAGTAAAGGTCAGTTTTAAATAGTTCTGCGCTCTCGTCCAGATGGGAAGCGTTTTCCATGCATGACAACGGGAATCAATGTGCGTTTTGTTGATTTAAAAGTCAAATCAAATCACCTCTTCAGGCTTGACAACTTTTCTGACGGCATTTGTGTTGGAAAAACACCAGCCGTCCATGACACTAAGGTCACTTTTTCTGCCTCTCTGTCAGTCAGGTTCAGATCTATAGGCTGCTGCGAGTAGATTGATGGTCTGAGTGCACGCTTGGTGACCTCTGCCAACAAAGAGGTGTCTAACTCAGAGAGGCTCAGAGGTTTTGTGGTGACAGGATGTCCGTCCTGCTGTGCTTGACCACTCAGCCTGAGAAGGACTAAACTTACTTGAGAATAAAACCTGTCCTTACTCCAGCCGGACCTTTAATCAAATCATTGCTCTGAAATCGTTAAAACCCCATTTCTTCTAAAAAAAAAGACTTTTAGTCCTATTTTCTGTAAGATTGGGAATAAATCCAATGTAACGATGCAGTAAGGCCTAGAAATCATTTTACCAACAGCATCAGCATCACCAGTCTGCAATCGCATCAGTCCAAGTCAATAAAAAGAGCCTCTTAAATCCTCCCACTAAGGCCACCACTATTAACGTTCTCTTTCCGTCTCAGTAAGAGATTAATGTTCTCCTAAGACTCATTTGTAAGCTTTTATCCTCCTTGGCAGCCCCCTCTAACTGACAGACACTGACCATGCTATCAGCCTCTGTCTGACAGACAAACGGCTGCTATCTCAGTGCGAGGTGGACCTCAGTCCCACAAGATTATCAGTTAGGTTTTTACCCTTGACGCAGGTTTTACCTTTGCATGTGGCTCCGTTGTAAGGAACGAGTAAAACCACTCATTCCCCAGCTTATCAGCACTTGTACGGGAGTCAGTGCTGTTTCTTACCGTTCGGTCTAATTAGATTTAATTAATGGACGTGAGCAAGAAGTAAGAATGCTTAAATTTGAAGTCAACGCATTGGTTTAGTTAGCGGTGGTAGGTTAAAATTAGCTCAAATTAATGCACACATGTTTAGACACCTGCCTATGCATGATCAGCTAATCAATACCAATATTTATATCATTTTGCATTTTATTGATGGAACCAGCTACAGTAGAACGGGTGTTGCGTTGCTATGATGAAGGCTGTTGCTAACCCTAAAAGATTTTCTTCCCTAGACATTGCATACGAACTAAAACCTCTAGGCTCACAACAGTTTTGGGAAAATGTTGTCTAGTTCTACAAAAGACTAAGATTTCCTCAAATTTCTGCAAGAGACTGATTACGCAAACGTATAAAACTATAACAACACCCCCTAGTGGATGTAGTTATTACTGTGCAGGAGATCAGAAATGAAAACATGGACAATTCAATAAAGTTAATTTGTTCCTCGTTGGCTTGTTGTTCTCTTCTTATCTTAAATTAACAGTCATTGGATCCAGGATAACGATGAGGGATAAAATAACTAACTCCTGTGTCATCATTTAAACTCTAATCATCTAAACCAGCCAAAATGCTTTCAAACATCCACCTGAAACATTTGAGTATAATCAAGGCAAGTTCAGCGATCACTGAGCCTTGTGTTGTTTTTAGGACCCCTGCAGCTTTTGCAGGGTTCAGGAGAAACCGTTTGTCCCTTTCCTCATGTTTCGTTTCTCTTTTTCTTTCTCCTGCAGATGGGCAGAAGGACATAGAAGAAGAGCTGACAACAGGTCTGGAACTGGTGGACTCGTGCATCAGATCACTTCAGGAGTCGGGCATCTTGGACTCCCAGGACACCACTGCAGGAGACAGTAAGATTCATGACCGTATAGTTTCTCCAGTTATCTACGGTCCTGTTAGAAGGAAGGTCCAATGCCAATTAGCAAAAAAGTGTTCTGACTTTCATTGCTTTGCCTGTTTCGTGGCTAAAAGAGTCGCGTAAAGTTCAACTTAAATTCAGTTCAAATATTGTATATTTTACATCAGATAGGAGAAAGTCATTAAGTTTTGCCCGGTTAGTTTTGAAACCTCAAAAACAGCCAACAGAAATTCAGTTTTCAATCATATCATGCGCCCTTGGTCATGTGACTCTGTATGTTTATGTAGCTGATCCCCAGAATCCAGAGAGACGACCAGCTGGAGGTACTCCAGCTCTTGGAAATTTTTGAACTGAAACAATGCTGTTTTGTTTATTTTCAGACTGGAACACAAAGGCAAATAAAATCCTTATAGATGTTTAAATTACTGATGCTTTAAATTTAATGTCATCAAATCCCTTAAGGCCAACCCTCTTCTGCATCATAGTAACATAGCATATATATGCATGCACATTTATGCACAAATTATACATAAATATATATATTTTCTATTTTAATTGAAGCCCTTTCTGTCTTAAATACTTATTCTTTGCAACATTCAGGGTTAGGGTTGGGTAACCCCTAAATTAGCTGTTGATGTAATTTGACAGACCTCAGATCCTCACATTGCTGTTTCACATACGTTGTTGTTTTAAATCCACATTGCGATGCTGCAGGGGAGGAGAGCTCTCACTGAGATGCTAAACCGCTCCCTGCATCTCACTGCGCCACTCTGATCTTTTTGCACTCGGTCCTGGAGCTGATACCCGTGTCTTTGCTCCACTCGACCCCGTGGGAGAGAGAAGGCTGTCAGGAGACATGCAGAGTTGTGCCAGTAGTTTGATATGCTAATCCATCCTCGCTGAGATGTCAGCTGGCCTGCTGTTCACAGAGCAGGGAGGAGAGGCAAAACAGGCGACCACTGTACTCCGCATAGACGCATGGCTGTGTGCACGAAGGCAGAGAGGGAAACACAACCATGCTCCCAGGCAAAGAGAAACACAGACTGCATGAGGTGGTGCTGCATTTAAACTCACCATCATGCATCGGCAATGGCACACAAACAATAAAACCAGCAATTCTTGATTTGTTTAATATTTTACATTCATGTAAGTAACGAATGACCCATGATTCTTTTTCACAACTGTCTATAAGCCGTTTATGTACCCGTTAGTACTTTGTGTCCCTCTGGTTTAATTCTACTGAAGGATCCGGCACTTAGTACAAACAAACTAGCTCATTGCAAGTTATCGCTGGCTACATTACCTTAAAGAATATCAGTATTAATAGCTGTTATAAAACAAAGGCGAGTTACAGAGTTTTATACATTGCAAAGCAGGGTTTTATTTACATTTGCTGCAATGTAGCCTTGGTGTTTGCTGCTCTTTTTAGAAATTGGACTTTCTCACCCAATGAGTCACCGGAGCGAGATGGAAACAATGCGTAACTTTGGTAGTTCTCACATTTACCTCAGCACCCAAAAATGATCACATGACATAAATCACCCCTGGCTTACAGTGACTACTCATAACCCAACTCACAACTACAATAACTGGCCCCAAGGTGCTAGGAGATTAGGCTAACATTAGAAACTGTGCAGCAGACTCAAAAATAGTATTCAGATTGAAAGGAAATTAATCTAAAGGTTATTTCATTTTGAGTATGAATGTAATTTGTTTTAAAGATACTTTTATGCATTCTGCATTAATTGTATTTTTGCTGCTTTCTGATTTGGAATCAGAATTTCTTAGATCTCATCATTTTAGATTCTGATCTTTGTCATGTTTTAAGTTTTTGTCAGTACAAGATATATTTTTAAATAAAAATTATTTGATTTGGTTAGTTAGATTTTTTGCAGCATTACTAACCTAATAGCATGTTTTATGCACAACCTTCTACTGGAGCACAAGCTACCATACAGCTGCTTTCAAATCTAAACTACAGAGGAAAGGTGAAAATACAAGCAAGGAATAATAACTACTGTAAGTAAGAAACATAAGTATCTATAATTTAATAACATTACTAAATATTTCAGATGTAAGAGAAGTAATCTGCAAGGTGCAAAAACATCAACCTGTAGCCAACAACAAAGCAACTTGATAGATCTTCAGCAAGCTGCATCAATGTGATCTGGTTTTTGTTCACTTCTGTTAGAAACTAAGAATCTCTAACAACTGTCAGTGATTTGACATCTGTTTCATGACAAAGGAAAAGCAGTTTCTTCTTGATGTACAAAAATGACTGATTTTAGCACAAGAAATGCAAGAATTATGCACAAAGACTTCAGCTCCAGCAGAATCACTTGTGCTGCTGAGCAGATCAGTATGGAATACCAGCAGGATGCAGTCTCTTCACTCGTCATGCTGCTTCCATGCTGGAGATACTCAACATGCATGTTAGTCTGTGTTTATTTGACAGTTTTGGGACTTTGGTCATAGTTTTGTGGGAGTGATTATTAGAAAAAAAAACATAAATCTGATGATAAGATGTTGGTCACCAAGAAAGTGTTTACTTTCAAATATGATCATGCAGCCCCATCACCTCTTTCATACTTGAGACGGATTCTGTGAAGCCTTCCATCTTTGTTGCTTGAGTGCTAATGTATTTATTAGGCCTTTTAATTCCCCAAAGGCTCCTCGAGACACATGAGACACACCTTAAGTGACGAAGACTCTAGAAAACATCCTGCTGGCTTTGAGTTTTGGTGCATGTATGCATGAACGTGAATCAACGTGAAAACGAGCTTCAAGTAAAGATGCATGCCTGCGTGTGCAACATAACGAGCCTGTCATAGACACAAAGGCTTTGACCCAGTAAACTAAACCTGGATCCTCAGTTTTATATCATGTTTTAAATAATGCACATTCACCAGCTGTGTTGCCACCGGGAGATGTGCTGCGCTTTAGTCACATCTCTCTCTCTGGAGCTTCATTTTGCAAAACTTTTAGGTTCTTTTAGCTGCAATCTGCTGATTTAATCTGTCCCGTGCATTGGCATGGTGATTTAACTTTGGTTTATAGTCACAAACAAGCAAAGACTCATTTTGTCTCATGTGATTTTCAGTTAATTTGGCAAAATAAATAAAGATTAAAGAGACAACTGCTATTGACCGTGGACAGCTCCAAAAGTCCTCAGAGAGCACGAACACTGAGCGTTAGGCCTTTGTGGCTCTGTGTAGACTAGATCTACGCTGTAAAGCTGTTTCCCGGCAATGTGAGTTGTTTGTCACATTGAGGCAGCCAACCCAGTTGCTTTATGTAGACATTACTAAAGCCACTGGGAGACTTTTGAGCTAGAAAAAAAGTCATGAAAAGTAGAAATCACTTCTGCAATAAAAGTTGTTTATTAGCCACATCAGTACCATTATCACTAGAAATTAATTAATTAAGAGGTGATGAAATATTAAACAGAGTTGTGAGCGTGAGCTGTTGCATAAGTGCGCTCCTCGAGTTTTGAGTCCATTTGCAGGTTGTTGGGGCTTTGCAAGTCTCTCTGTAACAAGTCACCTTGTTTTTACTGGAAGCAAAACGATCCAAAACGCAAGACTTGAAAAGCTCTAAACTCACATCAGGCCGTGTCTTAAATCATCTGTGAAGCGTTTTATGCTCCAGCTGTATGTATGTGCAACCGTCTGCTTCAATCCTCAAAGGCTTTCATCTGCTTGTTAACCGCTCCTTTCTCTTTTCATGCTTTTTGAAAAACATAAACATGTGTGGTGTTTATACAAACAGGAATAAGTGATGTCTCCAAAAATAGCATCCATTTAAATAGATTTTCTGTGTAGTTTGAGTTTTTAACAGAACATTTTGCTCTGAAATGGTGATCCTATAATGTCGGGGTCAAAGAAGCTGAAATCAAGGATTTATTCTGGAAGGCAGTTGACTCATTTACAACAACAGAACAGGACAGAAGCACCCTAAAAACATGTGACTGTATATGAAACATTCTTGGTTAAAGGTATGGTGGAGGATGTTTCTGAATTTCAGGAAAGAACCGCCCTCTTCACGTTTAAAAAAAATGCGAATGAGAGAGGACGCCCAGATATCCTCGTGCACGCTCTGTTTACAAGTACCTGCTGCTAACTTCTTATAGCAGTAATCTGAAATGAATTTCTCCAAATAGCATGCCGAACTTTAGCTTACCTGTCGAGCAGAAAACCGGCGACAGAGGCGTCTGTGGGGAGCCCAACCTTCGCACGTGCAGGAAATGAAAACTACACAGCAACGAGCACTAACTGGTGCAGTGAGGAACATCTGAGGAGAATGCAGAAACGAGTATAACTGGGTTAAGAACTGTCCAACACATTATTGAAACTGGTCTGATGAGTCCAGATGGACCCTGTTCCAGAGTGATGGTGCATCAGGCTAAGAAGATAGGCAGATGAAGTGATGCACCCATCATGCCTAGTACCTACTGGATAAGCCTGTGGGGGCAGTGTTATGATCTGGGACTGCTGTAGTTGGTCAGGTCCAGGTTCAGCAACAGGATGTGCTCCAAAGATGAGGTCAGCTGACTACCTGAATATACTGAATGACCAGGTTATTCCATCTTCCCTGACGGCACGGGTATATTGCAAGATGACAATGCCAGGATTCCTAGGGCTCAAATGGTGAAAGAGTGATTCAGGGAGCATGAGACATCATTTTCACACATGGATCGGTCACCTCAGAGTCCAGACCTTAACCCCATTGAGAATCTTTGGGATTTAATTCCATGCTGTAGTTCTTTTTTAAAACACAGAGCAGTTTTGTTTACCTGTTTTCCCGCTACGTTTCGTTTGCGGCTGCAGACTTCCTCAGAGCTGACTCTGATGGTGGCGTCACTTCCTTCTCCGTTTATCCGTGGGCAGCAGAGGACGTTGTCGCCCTCTGCTGCCCGCTCTCCCCTCTCCGACGATGCAGTCCCATGCACGATCCAACGAGTAAACTCCATCGTCCCTGTTCATAGTCCCACATCCATGTCTCCTTATCTCTATAGCTTCTTTTACCCATGTTTTGTTGTTCGGTGTTTATGATCCTTGTGTTGTCCCAGTCCATTATATGGTTTTCTCTTGTGCAGTGATCTGTTACGGCTGACTTCTTTATTGTGCTTTCTGCTTCTTATTTTGCTGCTCTTGTGTGTTTTCGACTTGCCTCTTTCTCGCACTCCTTTCTATGTTCTATTGTTCGTGTGTTGAGTTGGTGTCCGGTTTCTCCTCCCAACATTAGCAGCCGCAAACGAAAGGTAGCGGGAAAACAGGTAAACAAAACTGCTCTGTGTTTTAAAAAAGAACTACAGCATGGAATTAGAGATACGACACGGCAAGAACACACCTAAGATCTTTGGGATTTGCTGGAGAAGGCTCGGTGCAGCGGTCAGACTCTACCATCGTCAATGCAAGATCTAGGTGACAAATTAATGCAACACTGGATGGAAATAAATCTTGTGACATTGCAGAAGCGTCTCGCTATGATTCCACAATGATGTGTGCAATAATGAAAGCTATTAGAGTGACTTTTTTTTTCTTTTTTGGGGTGGTGCATGCTCATGCTCAATAGTCAGTTTTCAAACAAAAAGCGACAAACGAATGCTGAAGCAAATTTTTACCCCCAAGAAATATAAATACAAAGTAAAGTTTGTTGCCATCGCTCAATATACCGTACACAGAAACTCAATGTTTGGCTAAGTTTGCTTAAAGCTGAACAGTGACTATAACATAAACAAATCAATCATTGAATCAATCAATCAATAAAAATCAGATGAAATAGAAAGCATAGATAAAAAACGTTTCATAAGTAGAAATGATAGTTAAAATATATATACATAAATATATATATATATATATACATATATATTATATATATATATATATATATATATATATATATATATATATATATTAATAGTACATTGGAGTTGGGGAAAGTGGCCCGATGAGGGACCCAGCGAAACCTAAACACTTAGGAAAATGTATCAGGATTCTTCTGAAAAGATATTTACTTGTAGGAATAAAGTTTTCTATTTTAATTTGTTCTCAGAAGTAATTTTCGTTTTCTCTGAAGGCTCAGTGTCTGTTTAAATTAGGTTCACTATTTGTCCTTTCCTCTTATTCAGACTCTTTAGAAGTTCTCACAAAGGTCAACCAAACGATGTGAATTTGCATGTCAGCGTAGCAACAAGAGTTTTGGGTTAATCACTTGGCCATTCCAAGGATCATCGCTAAAGGAGTGCCTCTTTGGTTTGGCTTGGCTTCTCGTGCATTTTTAAGCCTTTTTTTCCCTCTTTTCTTTCCCCATTAGGACATGGACTGCTGTCTCAAAGCGCTTTGCAGCTTAACAGCCAAGATGCGTATGTAGCCGCTGGGTACCATGGCAGTCAAGCTCTGACACTTGGGGAAACAATTGCAGCTCGCAGCGGGCAAGTCGGAGGGGCAGTTCACAGCTACAACCAGGTGAGTGCTTCTGTTAGCTGCTGTTCTCTCTGATTTTGTCCCTTCGTCACCTGTTTCCACAACTCTTTTTGGCTTTGCTCCTCTCCTGCTTTTGTTTCCCTCCTCTTCCAATTCGTGACCCCTCTTTTCCTCCCACGTCTCACGTTTTTGCACTCTTGTCTTCAACCTCGCTAGGGGACATCCAGTCGTGTAGCGGCCCAGTTAGTGGGCACAGACTGTCCCTCGCAGTCCCAGAGAGAGTCGTTTGCCCAGCAGGCCCTTGGCAGCGCCCTACACATGTCCACTGATGGTGGACCTGCTCCTGCTGGACCATCCATGTATTACTCCTGTGCCACTTTGCCAGCACAGGTACAAACTCTCACACTCAAAATGTGCAGATCAGAGATTTTTTTCATTGTATTACAGTTTTATTCACGACTTGTTGCTTTTGCTTGTCTTGCACTCTCATCAAATCTGCTGGGATGATGAAATCCTAATTTGCAGATATTTAATTTACATCTCCATTAGGCTCACTCTAACAGTATAAGCTAAGAATTCAGAGCTAATGTAATTTGGCGACCAGCTGTATTTTTTTTTTTTTGCTCGTTTTTTACTTAAAAGACAAAATTCATTTTTAACATGACTGACAGAATAAATCTTCAACTTCATTGCAGCGTGTGAGCTCCCCTCTGCAGGCAGTGGGATCCCCTACCAAGCTGCAGCGCCTCGGATCAGCCTCTGCCGACATGCCCAGCTACGCCACGCTGCAGAGAGTCTCCTCACCCAAACAGTCACCCAGCAGACTTGCCAAGTCCTACAGGTTGGTTTATTCACACAGGCCTCTGTGTTGGGAACACATTACATAAACACGTTGCCTAAAGTACAAAGAGTTCATCCGAGGGACGTCGGCATGGTTGCAGATCGATATAAATGACTCAACAGTTACATCACATCTACAATTCGATCCTTTTCCTGGTTTCTGGCACACAATTTATATAAAACAGCTTCAAAGCTAATTTTGTCCTAAAAAAAAAGGTAAAACATTATTTTAAAACGGACAACATGCAGCTCACCTGTTGAGGCATTCCATCAGTTTGAGTCTTTTCTAACTGTTGTTGAACTATTTATTTTATAGAGGAGACCAACAGTCAGTTGAAGCAGCAGACTGTTGGTGGGCCAGGATTGACAAACTCATGCTGTTTAACCAAATGTAGTTCAAACCCACAGCATTTTATTTATGGCTCACGCAGAGAGCCCACAGCTAATGTAAAATGTGTAATGGGATATTGTAATGTATGTACAGGTGGAACATGGTGCATTTAGTACAGTAATACTGAACCAGACTGAGAGACCATCCAAAGGCTCATGAACCTGTTGCAGGTGTTTTGGATTCATTAGTGTTACGGTTGCCAGTCTGGCCTGTGAAGAACAGGAGCCAGGATCACCCAGCTCTAGTGAATAAGCCTGACTCCGCCCCTCCTCCTCCTCTCCCCCGGGCTGCTGAGGAGCACAGCTGAGCTAAATCTTCCTGATGAGCAAACACCTGCATAAAAGGGCTGTGCCTTCAGCAATCTGGGAGGCGACTTTGAGTTTTTTTTTATGTATTTTTTTATTTTTTCCCCTGTTTGATTTTGTTTTGTGAGCGCTGTTCCAGACCACACTAGTTGGTGGCGGTAATGCGCCATTCGTTGTTTGCCAACCGCCAATAAAACACCAAAAGAAGAAGAAGAAGTCTGGGAGGCAGCAGTGCAGGGGTTCTGCTGTCCTCCTGGGTTTTATTTGGTTTTAACCCCTTTTTGGTTGCATTCGTTTGGATTCTTTGGAGTTTTAAACTGCGGTAGTGTTTAACTCTTGGTGATATGTTTTTTAAAGCTCAACTGTATTTGGTGCAATTTTACTGACTTTGGTTTTTAAACACCTTCGTGTGGTAAAGCTTTTAAAATAAGGTTTTACCAGGTGTTTTAATCAGTAAATTGTTTGGGACTTTTTTTCACCTTTGGGATTTTAAAACACCTTCTGTTCGGTTAAACTTTCAATCTAAGTTTTAACCAGGTGTTTTATAGTTGATCATTTGGCTGTGTAATGTTAACCTTTAGAGAGATCTGTTTGCTTGTGTTTTAATACCTTTTTGTTACAAATAAACCCATTTTAAACTCCTCCGCCAGTTCTTATGTTACCCCCATCCTTCACATTTTTACAACACCCGTCGGGGACGTAACAATTAGCTTATGTAATGAGTTAAATTACATGTTATTTAATAAGCCATAAGATATAGGATTCCATAGGAAATATGAAATCAACCTTATGGATCTGTAGGTACTGTTTAACCAGAAGATCAGAACTTTTTATTGCAGGGATTAGGTAACAGCTTCGTATTAACTCAGAGACAACAGAAGAGAGAGTCAAGTTTAAAAGTTTAAAGATTTATTACTAAAAAAATTAAAACTAGACTTACTTTAACACTAAATGTATGCTGTAACTAAGGTGAATGAGACGGAGAACGGTGTAATGTGGAATGTTGCTCAGAACCAGCAAATCTGAAGAAACGATTAGTTCTGGTGGGAAATGAAGGTGACGTCTTCGCATTAAGCTTTGGTTAAGAGATTCATAAACACATTTGACGCCATTTTGTCGGCCTACATACCCTTTTGGAAGTCCCCGTTAGATCAGGAATGTCGAGGTCCAGCTGGACCTTCTCTGGAACCGAAGCCGGTAGGAAAAGCAGCGTTTGCCGACCAGACCAGTCTGTGAGATACTTCCGGGTCACAACGGTTTTGTTGGCATCTAGTGAGACCCAAACCTGGGTCGTGATGGCTCAGCTTTTATTCTGAAAGGAACCGTTGCAGCAGTTGGAACAGCAACAGATTTTATCCAGCTTGTCGTTGGTTCTTTTGGCTGAAGAGGAAAGTTACGGATTGGCCACTTCGACAACTTCTCTAGAGCGCTTAGAACTGGCGTTAGAGATGACGTGGGCATAGTTTTATACTTTGGATGTTTAGATTTATGGTCGAATGAAAAGATGACAGATTTACCAAGCACCACCAAAACCACGCCTCCGTCAGATCTGGCAGATTCTGATTGGATCAGTAAAGCAATGTGTGATGTCTTAATGCTACGTGAGATCAGTCCTAGTGGAAACATTTAAAGTCATATTACTTATTTTATTCTATAGGATTACAATAAAGTAATTAATACTTTGATTTCACAGATTGGTCACATCATATTATTGACTAACACTTTGTTTGATTAGCTTTATTAAAATAGAGTTCTTTGATTTATTAAAAGGAGAGAGTCCTTTTCTTCATTCTTCTCTTGAGCTGGAAAGAAAGCAGTTTAGGAGCAAATGCATGAGACCTTGAGGCCATATCTCATGCAGACCAGTTCTGTATCAGAGGAGAGGGGGAAAATGACTTATGGTGGAAAACAGTCATTTCATTCAGTTACACTTAGAGTGTGAAACTTTGAGTCTAGAATTTTAAACCTTTTCAAAATATTCAGAATGTGGGGTTTTCATAGGCTGTAAGCAATAATCACCACAGTTATGACAAATGAAGGCTTGAAATATCTGGGATTGCACGGGGCTGCATCTCATATATTTGCTCACCTTTTAAGTAGAATTACGGAAATAAACCGTCTTTTTCACCATATTCTAATTTTCGTGTTTCACCTGTATGATTAAATCATGCTTTTGGGGGGGGGGGGGGTTGAGCATTGTGAGCCATTGTGTGTGTGTGTGTGTGTGTGTGTGTTGTAACCATTGACTATGTATACGGAGGTTGTAATGCTGTCTGTGATCTCCGATCTGCTGTTTTGTACATTCTTCACTTGAAATATGGGAGCCCCCCCGTAAACGAGATGTTTCATCTCAAGGGGTTAATCCTCCTTATAAAGATATGTCAATAATATAAATAAATAAATAATATTTACCCAATCCTGCAAAGCGGATCCTTCACCTGCTACAGGTTGGTACCTGATTGGTAAAATTCAATTTGTCATTAAAGTAAAAAAACAACAGCAACACAACAATGTTTTTAACCGTAGATGTTTGCCACAATCGTTTACCACATAACAGTGTGTTTACTGTGTTTGTCAGCTGTATACATTCATTTATTCTATTTAGTTTTTATTCTTTAAATCTATATTTAGGTTGGTTGTTTAGACCCTAACAGCTCTCAGTCAATGTAAGGAACTAATTTCATTTAAGACGTTTACTTCAAATGTATCACAGCCGATCTGTGTCCAGTTTTTATTAAACTGCATCATAACAGGAACATTTCAGTCAAATGTAATTCAGCATTCAGACTCATTTATTCCAGTGAGTCCCTGAAGCCCAAATCCAGCGTTTGTTTCATATTTATATAATTTTCCTTAAAGTGTTCGATGAGAACTCCAACACCTGTCCCTCCTCTCCTGCAGCACTTCATCACCCATCAATATTGTAGCATCGGGGATCGCCGGCTCCTCCTCCCCTCTTTCAACGGCTGCCTCCCCCGGGGGAAACCATGCCTCTTCACCCATCCACCAGCTCAGCTCGGCAGTGGGAAGCTACGCCACGCTGTCTCCCACCAAGCGCATGCTGCATCACATCAGTGGAGACAGCTATAAGATTTCCCACGAGCTTTACGCCAACGCAACCCTGAAAAGGCCAGGTAGCCTGGCAGGTAGAGGTCAATGCAAAACCCTTACTATCTTTGTGTGTGGCTGTCGGTGGTGTCGTGGATTCATTCGCCCGCTGTCATCGTGGTTTGTTTTCAGCTTCATGTTTGTGTTTGACTTGAAGCCTATTTTCATCAACAATCTCATCAAATTATGGAATTTCTTAAGGGCCTGCTTTAATTTGAGTTCCTGCTGGTTAGTGTGAAATGAAGCCACTCTCCATTCTTGTGTGTGTAAAAATCAACAGCTTCAGGACAAAGTTAGGGGAGAAAACACATGTTATCTAATTTTTGAAATTATTAGCTGAAGGTTTTTTTTTAATTCACAATATTGCCAAGAAATAACAATTCATGATTAGTTCATTTTTTAGAGGTCCTTCACCGAGAAGCCATGTGAAAATAATCAGTCGCTCTGACTTTTTCATGCAGGCTGAACGTGAAAATAGTCTCCTACACATATCTCCTGCATTAGCTTTTGATAGAAAATTGACGGTGAAACTCTAGGATTTGACAAGCCTGACAGATCTACGTCACACTGTCACTTAACATTCATGGGCTCACCCATCTTGATTCACAACGTGGAAGGCTGTTGTTGGTTTAGCGTCCAGGGGATAGTAGTGAATGTCTCAGCTAGTAGAAGCTAATCGTTAGCATTAGCAACTCCACCTCACAGCAGAACTCCTCCAGGCTTGTGTTATTTGTGGACATAAAACCTCAATGTTGCAGAGCAATTGAAGCCAGTGACAGAATGGATTTCTTGTTAACCAATCAGAAGTGAGATCTCCAAATATCAGGAAATAAGAATCTAAATCCTGTCCTCCAGATGACAAGCTACTTTCTCCTCTGACCGTATTCTCTCTGCTGAAACAGGCGCACCGGAGCATTTTGTCTCCAGAGTACGAGTTACAAGGCATTAGTTCCTACTATAGAGTATTGCAAATGCAATAACAATATGACTGAAGGACCCAGTCTTCAAATACTTAACTTTGTCCTGAGATTTTAAGAATATAGAAACAACGATGTCTGTTAGGATCAAGTTCTGTATTTTATTAATGTCACTGTTACATAACAAAAATGGACAACATGCAATAATTTGCTAGTAATTTAGAAACAACAGATTGAATGTGTATTTATTCATTTAACTCACGGCATAACAGTAAAGGTCCATATTTGTGACAAAGTATAAACCCCTTTACAGTTAAATGCTTCAGATCAGCAAACACATTTTAATATCAGGCACAGATAACCTGAGTAAATACAGACTGCAGATTTCAAAGGATGTCATGTTTCTCTACCAACTCTTTTTCTTTGTTTTTGACCACCTAACAGTCTAATCTGGACCCTGTTTACCTCTCCAGGCTCCAGAGGCTCCTACAGCAGCCAGCACAGTCACCTGGGCTCTGAACTGCGACCCCTTCAGTCTCCCGAACATCACATTGGCCCCATCTATGAAGACAGAGTCTACACCAAACCCAGCCTCAGAGGACAAGGTGAACGCAGATTTACTGGCAGAGGTTGTGTGTCTAGGGCACAGAGGGGATGTCTACAAATACTGAGTCTACAAAATAAAATCCCACAAGAGGAACAGACAGGATGGAGCCTGAGCAGGAAATCAACACATGATGGAGACCAACAGATAAAAAATGCAGAATTTTACTTCATGATCTACTAAATTTAACAGATTCTAACAAAAGTACGAGGTCATGTAAACGCTACACGAGGGTCAATGCAATTAAAATGTGATATTCAGTCACTCAAACAAAACTAGATCGAACGTTAAGCACATGCTCCTCCAATTTCGCCCAATCAGAGCAGAGCTCCACCTGCACAGACTAGTGTATTTAGATATAAGAACTGGTTATTTGGCGATTAGTGTTGCAGTTGGGTCATCGCCATCTTGTGGAAACAAAAACGGTCTAATGAGTAAAACTGTTAGAGCAAATACTCTAATTAAACAAATGTAAATTTTAATCAGTGTTTCATATACAAATGTGACATTTTCAGGAGGGATTTGATTATTGGGAAGGTTTTAAGGAAGTTTTGCGTTGATTTAAATGGATGAGCACATTTTTGAATAGTCTATAATAGCCATCAATTATCTCTAAATGAAAAAAAAAGTCTTGGCCCACATGCCACCATCTTATTTTTAGATTTCTCATCTGCCTGTTATACTAATATCCAGCTTCGTGTTTTGGCTCGGAAATTGCTTATTGATCTTCTTCTTGATTTAGATTTAAGAGTCTTGGTAGTGGATCTTCCAACCTGTGATGTTTGGAGAAAATGGCTTTTCCATCAGAACACCCCTCTTCCCTCACTGGCAGTGCTCTGAGCTCAGTCTGTCTCTGGTTTTTACCAATACCTGTAGGAGCAAAGGTAGTAATTGGTACTCCTTATAGATGAATCTGGCACCAGATGGGATTGGAAAAGACAATTCTGGACCTGTTTATTCACCGAGATCTGGAAAGAAATTTAGATTTACATAAAATTGATTTAAATGCAATAGAAATATATTTGTATTTATTTTGTTTTTAGGTTATAACAAATCAAGGCTTTAAATATCTGGCTCTGGATGTAACGAGTCTATCTCATATATTAGTTTCACCTTTTAAGTTGAATTAGTGACATAAAAGAACTTTTGCACCGTAGGGGCAGCAGTAGCTCAGGTGGTAGAGCGGGTTGCCTCATGATCGGAGGGTCATGCACTCGATTTCAGCTCCCGCCAGGGGTATCCTGCTGTTGTGTCCTTGGGCAAGACACTTCACCCAACTTGCCTGTGTTAGTGGTGGTCAGAGGGGCCGACGGCACCAAAGGCAGCCTCGCCTCTGTCAGACCTCCCCAGGGCGGCTGTGGCTACAAGTAGCTTACCATCACTAGCAGTGTGTGAATGTGAGAGTGTGTGAAAGCGTCTTTGGGTGTCTAGAAAAGCGCTAGATAAGTTCAATGCATTATTATTATTCTGTTTTTTGAGTTTCACTTGTATAACCTGACAGAAAAGGATAGAAACTGGTTTTAAAATGCAAAATACATTTGTGAGGGTGCTTCCAAAAATTCCACAAAGGTTTTCGATCTTCTCAGGCGAGCTTCAGGGCCTCAGTCGCATCAGGTCCACAAATCTCCTCTCAAAATCATCACAGAAACCAGGAACCTGTCTTGAACCCTTTGAATTTCCCTTACAGAAAGTCAGAAAGTGAAAGAAAGGGTGACAGCTTTGGTTAGCGACTAATTTGTGAAAATACACTGTTTATCAAAGTATATTAAATCTTGTGGGTGCATTCACACCTGGGTCGGCCCAGTCGCACACGGCCAGGTTTTATTCACACAGTCTTCTCGGGAATGTGGAAATCTCCAAGCACGTGGGCGGGGCAAAAGATGTGTGGAGAAGTCCATGGTGTTTTAATTAAAAAATGCGGCCGGGAGCAGAGTTGCTTTTGGAGACTGACTCTGATATTGCTTCCTGCTCTCTCACTGAGACTGCTGTGTGTGCTCCTCACAGCAGTCTGTCCTCACGCTGGAGCAGCAGCTCCCAGCTAAAGTCAGAGGAGATGTTTACTCCCCGATGTCCAGACTGATAATTGTGCATGCAGGAAGCCCCTGCTGCCCGATTCTATCCACCTATCAGAGGCTTCCCTCTAAAGGTAGGCCTTAATTTCCCAGCTAATCGGTCGGCAGTGGGTGTTTTGGGTCAGGCCATGCTGAAGAAAACTGCCAGGAGAGGTCAGCTGAGCACGGAAAACACACACAGCACAATATATCATACCAGGGCTGGGCCATGCTGACCCAGATGTGAAAGCACCATAAGTGAATCATTTAGTTCTGTAGAGAAGATGTTCTTACATTTAATTAGAAACCATAGAATGTGAAATATCATAAGATATGAAACATCACCTTAATGGTCTTTGAACAAATTTAACCAGAAGATTGGATCTTTTTATTGCAGGGATTGAGCAACACTTCGTATCAACTCCAAGAAAGAGAGAGAGAGTCAGGTTTAAAAAGTTAAAAGATTTTTTTCTAAAAACATTAAACAAGACTAACTTTAAACACTAAGTTTATGATGAACTAAGGTGTGTGTGTGAAATATGTTCAGAACCAGCAAATCCAGACAAACGATTAGTTCTGATGGGAGTGAGATGGTGTTTCGCTCTAAGCTTGGTTTGGAGATTATAACACACATTGAGACTCCATCTGTCGGTCTACGTTCCCAGCGGAAGTCCCTGTTTGGATCAGGAGGTGTCGAGGTCCAGTTTGGACCTTGTCTGGAACCGAAGCCTGTAGCAAAGCTGCAGTTGCCGACCAGTCCCGTCTTGAGATACTCCCAGGTCACGGCAGTTTAATTGGCAGCTAGAGAGACCCTGAAGGGTCATGATGGTTAAGCTTTTATTCTGAAGGAACTGTTGCGGCAGGTGGAACATGCAACAGATTTAATCCAGCTTGTCGTTAGGTTCTTTCGGCTGAAGAGGAAAGTTACGGATTGGCCACTCCGACACTTTCTCTAGAACGCTTCGAACTGAAGTTAAGATGACGTGTGGCATAGTTTTATAATTTGGATGTTTTGATTCATGGTCGAATCAGAATTTGCCACAAAAGGGGATTTACCAAGCACCAACAAAACCACGCCTCACGTCAGATCTGGAAGGTTCTGATTGGATCAGCAAAAGGAAATATGTCATGTGACTTAGCATTACATGTGATCAGTCTAGTGCCTAGTATTTAAAGTTTTATTACTTATTAAATACTATCAAAGGATTACAATATCAACTAATTAATATTCTCATTTCACAGATTGAACATTAGCTTCACATGATTATTTGGACTAACATACGTTATTTGATTATTATTTAAAGAGAAATAGTTCTGTTTCAAAAAGAGTTCGTCTTTCTTGTGCTGCCCGGGGAAGCAACAGTTTAGATAAGAGCACAGAGCATGAGTGGCCTTGACCCATATCTTGTAGATTAGGTTTGTGTCAGAAACTTATGGTTTTGCTTGGGCAGAGCAAATAGAGCAGGGCCTTTAGGTCAGAAATGGACAATTCATCACGCTACAGTTCTGTAGAGAGATTGTGGTAAATTAAGTGTTCACTAAGGAACATCTGAGGACCTTGTGATCATTAGGTGATGGTGGTTAGACACAGGAAAGACCAAGCAAGAAAGATGAGCTAAAACCAGCTTCAGTATATTCCAATCCATACTCTAAATCAACGTCATGTAGAAATCAGTGAGTAAAAGTCTCCTTGTGATATTTTAAATAAAGTGATGGATGTAATAAACAGTGTGAAGAGAGAGGTAAATGTCCCAGTCTAGTCCCAGTCAGGCAGTCATGGTTTAACGGTGTGGTGGTATCTTCAAGGCTAATGTACATGAGAGATTGTTTCTGATCATGCCGTGCTAATAACAAGACCAGGTAGGCAGATCCACACGGGGCCTCAGTGCCAATTTGTCTTTCAGTCACAGTCTGTTAGCTAAATTAGTTTCAAAGATGAAAATTAATCTCAATTAATCCCTTGGGCATCAGATTGGGTGCTTCGCAATCAACATAAATCAGCCGTGTCCTAAAATGTTGTCGACGCGGTACCGGTGGCTTGGCCGCCTCACTGGTAGATGCACTAGGAGAGCGAGTAATTAAGCTCTGTTTTATTCAAGATATCTGACCTTTAGCTTCAGTTTATTTTGATATGTGTGATTTGTGCTAATAAAACCTGTTTTAGAGAAGAAAAAAAACTCTAAATTCAATCATTTCTTTGTTGAAGTCTCATCATGTTTTAAGGTCAATTTAATTAGTTTAAGGTGGTTAACTGGGTATGGAACATGTTGGGTCATGGTGATTATCCTTTTTTAAACACAAAGACAGGACCTAATTGTATTCCTTAACTCTTAGAGGTCCCTCGTGCATTTTTTTTGCCCAGGCGGTCATGTTTTTTTGAATAACTTTGCCTGTGCTGATGCAATTCTTTTTAGTTTTTGCTCTGGTGGGTGTTTTTGGGGAAGTTTAGCAAAAATAAAATGCCCCCCCCCCCCCCCCCCCCACTCCTTTTCAAACATTGCATAGAAAAAACAGGAACACTGACATTTCAGTTGGCAATAAATAATGTTTTAGAACATATGGTAGGCAGATGTCACTCAGGAGTGAAAACATGTTTAAATACAGTTTGTGAGCATTAGGCTGCCCACAGATGTGCCTCATTTTTAATCAGCCCTACTGAAGAGGTACAGTATATCACTGATGCAGATATTTAAAGAAATGGTAAAATCACGCTGATATCGGCTGAACAATGTCGGCCCATCCCTAGTCCAAATGTGCATGTTCTTTGGGAAGGTGACAAAACAGCTTGGCTCACAATCAGCTCTAAGTTGTTTTCATAGGCTTGTTTTTTTAGGAAGAGATAAAATTCCTTTTATGTTTTTTTTTCACCCTTTTCAGTGTCTGACAAATGGAAATCAGCATTCGGTTTATTCTGAGTTAGAAGCTTAAGATTCAGTGTCACTTATGCTTCAGTTGATCCAAAAAGCACGGAAGCGTTTAGGCTATGCGCCAGGCGTATTCTTACCGGCATTTGTTTTATGTTTATTTATTTTAAACAGCTCAAGTTCTTTTTCGTTTTTTTATTTCAGTTGTTCAGCTCCTGTCTGTTTACCATGTTTATGTTTTAATGAGTTTTATCTGAAGTCCTTGAAGTTTTTAGAATGTTTTGTTATGTACTTGTCTCATAATTTATTTATTTTTTTCTTTTTGTCCATTGGTGCTGGTGTTGGCGCTCTCTACTACTCCTGCTTCCATTTCCTTGGGCTGGGTTTGTGTTTGGTTGTGATTTATTTTTCCTCCACTACCCGCCCACTCACACCTTGCTACTCAAACCCCAGTGGTGAACCAGTTGTACCAAGAAGTCCTCAATTATCTGTTTTATCCTTACACTCCTGTTCCCACTCTAGCCCCATCTTCCCCCGGTGTTGATCCAATCCCCTTGCAGCGAACGGGAAGTCAGAGCACCGCTGCCACCTTCCAGAGAGGCAGCTTTGCCACAGGAAGTGGAGCCGCTGACTACGCCAATCCTTACCGCACTCTTCAGTTCTGCCCATCGACTGAGTCGCCTTACAGCAAGTCAGGCCCCGCCCTCCCACCTGAAGCTGCCCTGGGCCGGTCTCCATCAGTGGACAGCATCCAGAAGGACCCAAGGTGAGACAAGTTACTTGTTCTAGAATCAGCTGATGATGAAGCCCCTTTGCTGCCCCTTTTTCCACATTCAAAGAACTTACTGAGGGCCAGATTCACCAAAGTCCATCTAATTATTCGCAGTTAATCTGGAAAACATCAGGCTTTAATGACTGCATGTTGCTGCCACAGCTTGTAGCAACAGATAATTGACTGTCAAGGTTTGACAGCTGCACTCAATGGACGACTGAATCTGGGCTTTAGTAAGAGGCACACATCATGCCACATCTTTCACTGTCCACTCTAAATGACCCCATGTTGGGCCTTTTTCACGCTGCCTTTTAAATGCCTGCACACTCCTCTAGGTCCAGTTTCAAAAGTTTATCGTCACTCCTAGAAGTGCAGTGCCTCGCTGTCAGCGGCCATCAGTTACGTTCTGTGCAGCCCGGTTGACACGTTTGACACGGAGAGCCTGCACGAAGTCTGCTTTTAGAAAAGCAGAGCTCTGCGTGCTTGTGTGGGTGTGCGGAAGAGACGCGGTGAGATTTCAAACAGAACAGATAGAAATATATCAAAGACAGCTTAATAGCTGTTTGAAAGCCACTTTCTTTGTCCCAGTTAAAATCAAGTTTCGAACTCTAAATATGTCAGCGTTTTCTTTCCCTTCACTTTTTTCCTGACAAATGACTGCACAGACCAGCTGTCAGACATAGAAGTAGCCTGAATTAAGTACTTTTTGACATGTCAGATCAAGCAATATGCATATTTATTTATTTATACACATGTTGCACAATTTTTATGTTTCTATTGAGGGTGTCATTTTGATCTGAAGTGGTTATTATTCTGTACTGTAACAATTAGAGTGGGTGACTCCTGTTCCTGCAGTTTTCATTGCTCTTTCCTTCACCCATCGTCCAAGTGATTACTTCTCTGTGCATATTGCTGTCACGTTGTCTGTTTGCTCACTCTTTAGCCCTGGCATCATTGTTTTGTGCCTTCAACACATCTGCCCTGCTGCATTAATGAAACCTACGTGTAAAAGCATGGCATTTTACTTTGTTTTCCACGTGCACCGTTGATATCAGTGCTGTTACCATTCCAGCTCAGCGAAAAGTTTTTGTGCTTGTTGCATTAAAGTGAGGGTCCTCTCAGATCATACAGTAATATTACGGTTGTGCTCCTTTTCTTCTGCCAAAAAAACCTTTATAAAAAAAAACATAAAAAAAGATGTAAGTCATCTTGTTTTTGCTTTAAAGACCAAGTTCACTTAGAACCCGTTCATTACTTGTTATTTTTTAAATATGATCAGTCACTCTGAGTTATACTGGCAGGATAAATGTTAAAATAATCTTCTACCCCTGATTCCTGGCTGCATCAACTGCCGCTACAAAATAAACGGAGTAATGCTCAGACTAGAAAAAGCCAGTGACATTTGCACATCATATGGTCAAATTAGCATTCGAGGACTCAGCTATATTGGCTTGCGACGGGGAAGGCTGTTGATTTCGTAGCTATGAAAGGGCAGAGCATGGGATTTTCTCAATGTCAAGGCACCTGGCCTCGCAAGGCGATGTCTTGTGAGACCAGGCGCCTTGCTTTACAAGGACACTGTCCTTCCTTGGTCAAAGAAAACGGTTGAATGGAACAGACTTGCATCACGTTACGTCACGTGACACGGGAGATAATGTTATATTTTATACGTATAAGTTTCAATATAAATAAATAACAAGACTTTTACTTTTAAAATTGTGTATATATTTGTTAAATTAAGTATGTAAGCAAGTTACTACCCGCTAGCCACCAAGGCCACAACTACTAAGCAACTAACCAACCATAGATAACTACTTTGGATAAAAAAAATAAAATAAAAAAAACATTTCAGATATCAGCCCAATAGCTCCAGTTATGGGCCATTCCCATCTGTACCGGGTTGGCCCGGGCCGGGTAGCCCCAGTCGGCCCCAGCCTGGCCCGGTTGATTCCACACATCCTTGTCTTAAGCCCATGTGGGCTGATTCTACCCACCAATCAGAGGCTTACTCTAATGGAAGGTGTGAATTTGCTGTCAGCAGTGGGTGTGTTGGCCCTGGTCGGCCTGAAGCAGACCCCCTCGAGAAGAGGGCTGAGAATGAGCCTTGGTTGGCCCGGAAAAATACCAGGCCACCCAGATATGTAAACAACCTACGCTACCCGGCCCGGGCCGACCCGGTACAGATGGGAACGGCCCATTAGTTTACTAACATTTAAACTTGAAATTTGCCCCCGAAGTAGCTACCGGCTTCTGAACATCCTTTTCAAAATGCAACGCTGTATTCTGGGAAATGTTTGACCAGGGCTAGGCTACAAAACACCTCCCGTGTATCCTTGCTCAGCTAGCTAAACATCCAACCAACGGAGAACAGACGCCTTGTTAGAACATGAACAATGGAACACACCTTGGCAATCCCTGATGACTTATCTCCTAGGCAACTGGGGTGGGACCAAGACATCAAGGCGAGGTTCCTTGGCATTGAGAAACACCCAATTTCTCGGCTAGTAGAAGCTAAATGTTAGCATTAGCAACTCCACAATACGGTAGAACTCCTTCCGGCTTGTGTTATTTGTGGAGATAAAACATTAATGTTGCAGAGGCTATCCAAGGCGAGATGTCAAAATATCAGGAAATAAATTGTAAATGGCCTTTATTTGTAAAGCGCCTACTTGGTGTTCTACAAGGTGATTCACAACACAATCAGTCATCCACACATTCACACAAACATTCACACGCAGGTGGGGATGAGCTACGATGTAACCACAGCTGCCCTGGGGCGCACTGACAGAGGCGAGGCTGCCGAGCACAGGCGCCACCGGTCCCTCCCACCACCAGCAGGCGAAGCAGGTTAAGTGTCTTGCCCAAGGACACAACAGCAGAATTCTCTGGTCGGAGCCGGGATTGAACCTGCAACCTTCCGATTACTGGACAACTCGTTCCACCTCCTGAGCAACTGCTGTCCTTGTCTGACTTCAAATCCTGCTGTCTGCTGCTCACCTCTGCTCTAGTTGTCTTCTAGCTCCTGAAACAGGAGCACCAGAGCTATTTTCCCACAGAGATCGACTCATATGGCATTCATTTATAGCCAAGAAATCTAGACCTACAGTAGTGAAAGCAAAATGATTTTGCTCTGCTTGTCGGTCAAACCACGCTTCATAGGAAACTTAGCAGGTCTACCATTGTGTCTTGCCAATCACTCTATCGGTTTGGTGGACGGGATTTTGCAATGGAGCGGAACAACTAAAATGGAGGCGACTCGTTTGATCAACTTTGGCACTATTTAGACTTGGGCCTATCTTTGAGTAAAGAGCAGATGTACTGAAGTCCTTTCTTTAGAAAAAGGATGTATTTGCATCTTTTTCAACCGTGTGGCCGACTGCCCCGTTGACTGACATCCGTAGCGGTGAGTGTTATGTTGTTCATAGTCCAAATAACATGTGGAGACAGTTTGAAAAACAGGGGTTAGGGTTAGGGTTAGATCTCGCTCCACGACTGAGCTCTGTCTATGGGTAGTGTCCAAACTATATTTTCACATTTATAGCATTGCTTGCCAGGGTAAAAGACCACTGAAAATGAGTGAACTTGGTCTTTAAATTGTCGGATTGATGTATATTTTTGTGACGCTCCAATTTGATACTCCCTGTTTAGATACTCTAGTACCACGTCTTCCTCATAAGGTAAAAACTGACCATTTATAATCAAAAGAATCACCAAATTCTTCATTACATGTGTAAAATGTCCCTATTTGCACCCAAACTTACCTATATTTTACAAAAAGCACTATGTGGGTCAGAATAAAATTTGCTAAATGAAGAGAACAAGAAGACAGTTGTTTTGTTGTATGCAGAGACCCTCTCTTTACCAGACAAACCTGTCATGTTTTTGCCACTTTTTCGTGTGCATGTTTTTCACCCTTCCACCACCATTGCCTGGTAACCAAATACTGAGAGAGAAAGATGAGTCTAGTGACGACATATTGCCTTCTATTCACTAATTATCACAATTATGACAATTACTGAATAATTTGTTGCCAGACAGCCAACATATACTTCTCTCTTGTTTCTCTCTGCCTGTCCCCCCTTGATAGGTACGACCCTGAATTCCTTGTGTGGAATCAAAATCAAGCCGAGCAAAGAATGACAAAGTAATCCTACTATTTATTTTTACATATGTGCGTTTTGTCTATCTATTTTACCTTTGTCTCATTCACTGAATCTCTCCATCTTTTCTATATGGCACCAGTATCTAATGCAGATTTTAATGTTAATGGCAGCATGACAGCATTTCACGTTTGTATTGTCACCCATTTATTGATCCAGTCAACAAGGTTCACTTTTATATTCTAACGTTTAGCTGAATTTTAGAAAGTAGATCAGGAATCAGTGCAAGACCAGGAAATCAGAAAAAGCCAATGCAGGTATTAACGGGCAGCCTCTGTTTTTGGGTGAGGCAATATTATTCATTCTCTCCTTTGACTTCTCATCTTTCCATTCATCCCTCCATCCATTATCTTCTTGTTGGTGAACTCATTCACTCGTTTGTGTTCATCGTCTTTTTGTGTCGGCTGTCTTTATGTGGCTGGCAAGTTTTATTTTAATGCCTGACTTTGATTTAACTTTTCATTTCCAACAGAGAGCAAAGAATGCTATACTTGAAAATGTAACTTCTGCTCAAAGTGGCGCTATCTATCCCTTAATGCTGCAGAGTATACAATAAGCCAGCCACATTTATAGTCTAGCTGTTATTGTTTAATAAAACAGTTTGCAAAGCTTTGGGATATGAAGCACATGTGAGTCGACCAGTAGCAGGAGCATGACCTTAGTAAAAACCGTTGGTATAAATCATGATGGAGGACATGCTGCTCAAATGCCATGGTATTTCTAGGAATGCAGTAGTGAACATGTCTTCAATCAACCAAGAATAGAATAGAATAGAACAGAATAGAATAGAATAGAGTAGACATTATTGATCCCACAGTGGGGAAATTAATTTGTTACTGCACTTAAAAGAATAATTTGAAGAAGAATAATAACAAAGGCACATGTATACACACACATAGGCAGTAAGCTAGTATTGTAACATTCGACCACTAAAAACCACAAGTAAGAAGTGAAAAACTTGGATTCCAGAACTTGGCAGCATACTGTAAGGGACACAGACAAACAATGTAAATCTGGTATTGCACAAGTATTGATCACATACTGAGTATTTCATTAGTGTTATTGCATACCGGGATAATGCCAGTACAGCTTAAACTGAGGAGTTATACACTCTTACAGCAGAGGGGATGAATGACCTACGATAGCGTTCTGTTTAACATCTGGGATGTCTCAGTCTGCCTCTGAAGGAGCTGTCCATGGTCTCCACAGTGGAATGCAGTGGGTGGGAGGTTTTTTTTTTATAATGGAGGTCATCTTCCCCAGCATCCTCCTTTTCATAAGAAGCAAGAAAATTCCCTTTCAAATCATTTATTGAATCAAGAATCTGCATAACTATCTTGCCATGTGAAAGGGCTTAACTAAACGTACTTTACACAACACTAAATCAAATTGTTAGCTTTTAAAAAAGAAGAGAACAAATTCTTATTGCTTGGGCAAAAGCATAAGTAGCACAGCTAGCCCAGCAGCCATTATAGGGAATTAGAAAAGTATTTTAAAACTCCCATGAGTGATTGCTTCTAAGTAAGGTAGTGACACATCCATTTTTCCATTTATTGTTTTTTGACCATGTGGCAGCCATTTAAGCCCAGATCACATTGTGTTTTGGCTGTTGCACAGGAATGCTCATGTCATATTGTGAGAACTCCAGAAAGGTGGCACATTAAACGGCCCAAGATTTCAGGGTGCCCAACTGCACAACGCCTTGCTCTAGCCGGACACGTTGCATCACGAGCACACACCCCAAAAAGCATACGTTACTAAAAGTTGACAGCTAACCAAATCAACAATGAAGAGAGAAAAAAGCACTGCTGTTAACACTTATTTTATTACACTCCAAACCAAACTCTAAAAAGAAGCGGTCCTCATGTTCTTGCGTGTAGCTACCATTGCTGCTAATGTTGCTATTTCTACTCTCGTATTGTACTCCCATCACTAGTTGTTTGGGTCACACCCTGGGTGTATTTTCATTGGTTTCATTGCATACGGGAGTCTTGGGTTTTCAGGCAATGCTTGAAGACTGTTGGAGGCTGACTTTGGTCCAGAGGGTGCTCAATAAAGTCACACTGGACGGCCACAGCCTTTCCAATCACCCCCGCGTTCACCGTTTTTTGTCACGATTCTGTTCACGATGAGAGATTTGTCTTGGAAGGCTGAAAAACGTTTGGTGCGGTGTGGGCATTAGTCGGATGATATTTGTGTAGTGTTGTTGCTGTGAGTTGATTTAACACAGAAAACTTTCTAGTTTAACTAAATGAAAGCTGTTTGTCCACAGCCCCTATAAGATAACTTTTTGTGCACCTGTGATCATTATTCCATAACATTAGTTAGTTTTTTTCCTGTCAGTAAGCTTATGAATCATCGTTGGCACATGGGCCTTCTTCACTGCAAATTTCTTAAAGGAGGGATGTGACAATACAGTTCAGGATAGGCTATAGAAAAAAAGAAAAGCCATATTTTTCCATGCATTAGCATTGTCTGAACTGATGTAGACACAAGGTCGTTGTTACCTCCTCCAGTAAGTATGCTAATGATACCTTAATAATTATAGTATTATGTGAAGTGCCTTGAGATGACTCTTGTCGTGATTTGACGCTATATAAATGAATTGAATTGAATTGAACTGAATTAATGCTTTAAAAGCTTCAAACAAATATAATTTAGCAGATTTGTCAAGCAACACATTGGCACAATCTAGCAAATGAAGGCACATTACAGTGAAGACAGCCTCTTGAGTACTCCAGTGCATTTCCTCCCTCAGGCTTCTGGTAATTTATGGAACCAATCCCGCTAACGCAAAGGAAGATTTGTGCTAAACAGGATTTGACCCGATCATATAAATGTCTCTTTTGATTTCATGCTCTTAAGCACTCTGATGTGTGTATTAGTTGTGCGTGCAATTTTTTTTTTTGTGCGTGTGTTTTTTGGACTGACCATCCATCTCTTCTCACCTCCCTGTAGGCCAGTCAACTACCTTACCACACTATAAAACACCACACACACAGGCTATTTCGTTTACATTATCTATAGATATTATCAGATGTTTTTTTAGCAATTTTATTTCCATTCGACACATTTGTAATACTAGTTGAACTTTGAGTAGATTGCAGTTGCAGCTAAAATGAATGTTCTTCCCCTTTAAGTGCTCCTATAGAGTAAAACTGATATTTATAGCTGATGGCTCAGGCTGTTCAGTTTATGGTTATTTCAGTGTACTTGGCTCACAAACTAAAGAAAAAAATACTTTAACCTGGTGATAATCCTGAGGCATTTATTTTAGAGTTAAAATTCTGAAATATTTATATTTTAAATAATAGAAATTATAACGTAATTTTATTACAGTCTAATGAAAAAATGTTTTGCAGTATTAAACAAAAGTAAGCTGAGTGACTCCAAACTGCAAATGACAATTTTAATCCAAAAACCAACCTGGCCCCGTGTGAGAAAGTAATTGCCCCCTAAACCTAATTACTGGTGGTAAACCTCTTGGCGACGACAACTGCTATCAAGTGTTTGTGATAACTGGTAATGATTCTCTCACATCACTGTGGAGGAAGTTTACCCTACTTGTTTTTTCCAGAGCCCTAACCCTTACCCTATGGTAAGCTCCTGATAATAACTTTTTGCTTTCCTTGACATTGGATGTGCTACTACTAGTTTACCCGCTTAACAATAGATCCACTAGGATACATGCAATAAAGTTTATATCTCACCAAATAAAATATTTACTAAGCAATCACAATGTAACCATAGACACATTGCTGTGTGCGTGTGTGTGTGTGTGTGTGTGTGTGTGTGTGTGTGTGTGTGTGTGTGTGTGTGTGTGTGTGTGTGTGTGTGTGTGTGTGTGTGTGTGTTGTCCTCTGCAGGCTTACTCCATGTTATCTCTCATTTTCTTTTTGAGGATGAGTCATCAGAAGCATCTTTATTTCCCCCAGTGTAACTTCTCAATGGGAATACACACACACACACACACACACACACACACACACACACACACGATTCATGTAGTTCATCCACCAGTTTCAAATATATCTGTTCCTCAAAAACCATGACTCATATGAAGTCCTATCAGCCACCTCACAGTGCTTTTCCTCACCGCCTGAATACATTGTTAATATATTTTCTTTTTATTAATTTATCAGGTTTTATTGCCGCTTTGCTCTGAGCCTGGCATCTTGTATTGTAGTGTAAATGGTTTGGCTGTTAGTGATGCTATTATATGCAGGAGCTCATAGGCTAGGCAGGTGGAGGTGAGAGATTGTCTTGTTAACAAGTTCAATTCAATTCAATTCAAGTTTATTTATATAGCGCCAAATCACGACAAGAGTCGTCTCAAGGCACTTCACACAATTAATATTCCAATTCACAGTTCATTAAACCAATCAGAAATAATGTTTCCTATATAAGGAACCCAGCAAATTGCATCAAGTCACTGGCGAGTGTCAGTGACTATACAGCAATCCTCATACTAAGCAAGCATGCAGCGACAGTGGAGAGAAAAACTCCCTGTTAACAGGAAGAAACCTCCAGAGAATCATGGCTCAGTATAAGCAGCCATCCTCCACGACTCACTGGGGATCGAGAAGACAGAGCAGACACACACACACACACACACACACACACACACACACACACACAACTGAGCAGTCATACCTTACATGTGTGAGCAGTTGCTTTGGAACAAAGCCGGTTGATGGATAGGTGGTACTTTGCACCAGTCCAGGTTATTTTCTGGGCTTTTATTTTATACATGTAACCCATCTAGTAACTTTTAAACCTGTGAGCTGACTGGTGCATTTTCAGAACCGCTTTGGAATCAGGTGTAAATGTAAATGCTCTGTGGCATTTTTTATTTCCTATCTTTAAAAGAGTACAAATAACTTTTGCCCCGGTTCACAGATGGCTCTGCAGTGTTTGTTCATTGTTCTGTGATGCTGTCACACAGAGTTTGGGACCAGAAGCATTCTATTGTATTGTTTTTGTTTTTTTACACGATGCAGAAACGCACATATACAGAAGAGGCACGATGAAAAGATGCACAGCTTCAGGCTAGCGTTAGTGAATGAATAAATTATTACAGAGCAGCTTTGTGAGGCAAAAGACACGCAGGACAGAGGACGAGCTTTGAGAGTCATGCTGTTCAAAATTTGCACACAATTATGAAGCTTGTTAAAAAAAGCATTACTTAATTTCTTTAGGAATAGTTCAGATCTTTTGAGACGTGTTTCTGTGGAACGACTGGATTTAACCTGTAAATACAAATGGTTTAGCCTCAATCACGGTCACCTGTAGTCTCACAGATTCTTACTTTTCAGCCATTCTTCTGACATGTGTCATTGCTTGTCAAACACCAGTTTTTATGTATGTTCCACCTTGTTGCACCTGGTGCAAAAGAGCTTTCTACTTTCCATGTAATGTCCTGGATTTGGACATGTTTTCATCTTTAATGTAAAACAAGTAAAGCTTGGTAAGAGACAGGGATGGCAGGCCAAACATGTCTAAAAGTTGTTGTGATTAGTGAGAAATTGCATTTACAAGCTAAATTTGAAGGTATTTGGTTGTATTTAGAGTAACTTTCTGGAGGGACTGGTTATGAAAAGTTTATTATGTGCATATTAAAACTGGTCTCACTTCAACCAGCTGTTAGTTTATCAATCAGATCAGAACACATCTCTGTTGTTTTTTAACTGAGGTCATAAAAAGGGTATCTTATTGTTTTTAACCTTTCTATATGAACACATCAAAGATCTGAGTGATGTCTGGCCACCGCTGTGCTGATGGTGTTTCTGTTTTAACTTGTGATAAATTAGAGCTGAAAAGCTCTTTTCCATTTTCCTTTAACTGGTGTGAAAAACATCCGTGGGCACATGAGAAAGATCTCTATCAGCGGCTGTAGGAGTTCAGATAATTACATATATTTGTGCGTCAACAAAGAAACTAAAAGGAACTGAATATTTAAACCACCCAGTAGTTGTAAAACAGATCCCAGACTGCAAATCCAGAGTCTAATTAATACATTCAGGTAGAGAGATACTCTGAGAAGACATTAAGAAAGAAAGAAAGAAAGAAAGAAAGAAAGAAAGAAAGAAAGAAAGAAAGAAAGACAGACAGACAGACAGACAGACAGACAGAAAGAAAAAGCACTACAAGTTTTCCAAGAAATTACACTAAAAATAGACAGAAATTTTATGTAAATCTGTAAGTTTGGCCGTTTTGACTTTACGTCTGTGGGTACACTAGAAAAGAAAACTGCCGTAGGGCTTAACAGCAGGTGGTTAAAACTTTCCAGAACGTCAGCAGAGCTCCTTTACTGAGCATCAGAGATATGAAAACCCAAAGGGTGCAGAAAGACAAAACCCACCCTGCATGGACGTAATTTTCACTTTAGAAGTGTGTGTGTGTGTGTGTGTGTGGGGGGGGGGGGGGGGGGGGGGGGGGGGGGGTTTACAGCATGTTCTAATGGGAAACAGGCTTCAACACAAACGGTTGTTTTCCGCTTGGTCCTCAACCAGTGTCACATTAATATAGCGTAATATTGTTTTTGGATGGTAAAAAGTGCAGGGGTCAAAACTTGACTTTGGAAAAGTGTGTGTGTGTGGGTGGGGGGGGGGCATGTCCCCCCTGTCCCCCCCAAAATTACGTCCATGCCACCCTGAACACAGCCTGTTCTCCCAGAACAGAAGCTTCTGCATCTGCAACGTCGGCATGCTTGACAAGTGATTCGCTTTTATGTCTGTGAGTACAATAGAAGTTCCTGTATTTTTTTAATGAAATGGATTTAAAATCTTGTTATTGCAGATGTGTCAAGATAGTTTCCTTTGCAGTTTCTGTGCCTTGAATTAAAAACATGAAAACAGGAAATGGAAAAAATATTAATAATAACCATTGAAACATTGCAGTAGAGTGGATACAGAAGTCTGACATACATTATAATTTTACTTATAAACCTATATGAAATAAAATACCTTAACTGTAAATGATCCAGGAGTTGTAGAAACAGAATAATGTTTAATTTTTTTTTAAAGTTAATCAGTAAATATAAAATGTATAGAACTGAATGAGTAGTGATTTATATTTAGATCAAAAATTGCTCGCAGGATAAATAAATAATCATTGGTAATTATTGCCACTGGTGCAAACAAGTTATTTCTGTGTAAAATCAATGACTAATGCATTCAGATCTCAGCAGAAGATAGGTGTTAACTTTCTGAGCGCTGCAGCACATTAACTCTCTTGCAGACAAGTCTGCTCCCAAAGTGAAATTGAACTGGAGCTTGTAAGTAAATATCAAGTAATTTAATGGCCTTCACATGACTACCGGTAATACGTTTCAAATTGATCGTGTCACACAGTGAGGGATTTTAACCTTGATTGACAGCTGTCGTTACAGGAAGTCAATCTCCAGACAGCTATAAGACAATGTAACAGCATCCAGCGCAAATGAGATATGCTGGTGTGCACAATGGCTTATTTGTGTGTCTGTTCAATTGTGCATGCAGCAGTTATTAACTTTGGTTATGCAGTGAAATACTTCAACTTCACTTCAGCTTAATATAAATAATAAGTTTCTCATGGAAGGTCCAGACATAAGCATTACAAAATAAAAGGCTTGCGCTACTGGACCTAGACTTCCCGAGCAGAGTTCTTAATGCATCATTATATGCTACTTTAAGCCTCTGCGAGCTGGCATTCTTACGCAACAAAGGCTCAGTAGCATATACAAAGGTGTGCCGTAGGTTCTAAAAAGGTGGATTTTTACATTATTATAACGTATGGGACATTTTCTGACCAAAATTTTGGCCTAGGCATGCAAATGTCATCACCATCACCGAGCTGATCTGTGATAATGGGGCCCAAATATTTAGCTTTGTCACAGACACTTATCTTCTTGTCAACCAAGTCTGGAAAACAAAAATCTTCATCTCCTTTTGTCAAATCATCACAAAACTCGTTTTTGCATTAAACTGCTCATCATACCCATAATCAGAGCACGTGTTCGGCAGCTGCTGAAAACCAGCACTGCTGGGAGAAAGGATGGCCAAGGATGGCCAAGTCATCGTCATACATGAAATGATCAATCTGATTTTTACCAATCTGTCACGATTGCGGATGGTAGGACCCAAAAAGCAGAACCCAGGATGACAAGAGGCAGAAGGAGGTTCAAAGTAAAAATCCTTTTATTTTAGGATAAAGAACAAAGGTAATCCGAGGCAGCGAGCCAAAGTCCAAAACGTCCTGGGGAACAGGAACACCCAAAGCTCTTCTTAGAGCACAAAAAAACCTGGAGACAAAAGTTCATACAGAGCACGAGCAACACTGACAACATACAACAATGAACCGACACCAGACACAGACAAGACAGAGCTTATATACACAGGGAGAAGTGATTAGGGAAAATGGCGGCAGGTGTGTGAAGTGAGAGCTGGAGGGAAGACAGGTGAACCTAATAATCAAAATGGGCAAACAGAAACAGAGGAGGGCCAAATAAACCTAAGAAACTCTAAGACACCAAAACTAAACCTAAAGGCTGCGGGAAGGACTAACACACACACCATCACACACACAAATGCACTAATATAAACAGGAATGGGGAATGGACAAGCACACACACACACAGAACTACACACACACACACACACACACACACACACACACACACACACACACACACACACACACACACACAAACTACACCCACACCCACACACAAACACTGAGCAGGGGACTGAATCTCACACACACGTCGAGCTGGGGACAAAGAAGCTGGGGACTACAAGGACACAGAATGTAAATGAGACCTGGAGGACCTGGGGATGAATGAGATAACACAAGACCTGGGAGGAATAGACTTAAAGGACTACCAACATAAGACACATAATGGACAAAGACAAAGGACAAATGAGGGCGCTATCAGACACAAAAGGTGGAATCTAAAGAGGGATGGAGGACATAAGGAGACACATGGGGAAGACACAGACGCAGACCATGACACAATCATACATTCAGTTTTACAGTTCTTGAGTTGATTTGACAAATCATGCATGTAGAGGTTGAACAGAGCCCCCCCGAGCACCCCATTATTAACACCAAAGGAGGCTGATATGGTATTGCCCCATTTAACTTGCATTTCCTGATTAGAATACCAGTATACCTGAATTCTTACAATGCTATCTTTCACTTAATTTACAAAAAAACTTAGTGGTTGACCCGATCAAACGCCTTAGATGCACCAATAAACCCCATCATCCCTGAGGAGTTCTGTCTTAAATTAAACTGAGCTGCCTCCTTCAGGCCATAGATACAAAGATCTGTTCCCAGCTTGGATGTAAAACCAAACTGGTTGTGTGTTGTTGTGTGACACAGTCGATCAAGCAATATCTTTTCTAAACCCTTAGAAATAACACTAGATAAGGCTTGTAGTTATCCAGTCTTTCAAGTTCCGCTTTGTTTTTATGACGGGCACTAAAGTAACAGACAATAAAGAATCAGGCAGCAGACAATGGGCCCAGGGAAGCACAGGGCAAGGAGTACAGCAGTCCTTGGTCGTGCAAACTACAGATGTTCTGCTGAGATGTTATCTAAGCCTGTTGTCTTGTTAGACAAGTGTGCTATTGCTTGTGACACTGCACAACGAGTGATAACCACAGCATCCATGCTAGTGATATTTCCCACCTCATAGAGTCACTTTTAACACAGGTAAACAAGTCAGAGTAATGTCTCCATGGATCAGCTACATTATCAACCCCAGAGATCCCTTCTATGGCACTGGGCAGTACTTTATTAGACCTGTTCAAAGCCCTCACCTCATTCCAGAAGCCCATAGCATTATTGGATAAAAGCTTTTCAGCCATAGAGGCTGCTCTCAAGTTCTATTTATATTTTGCAATGTAGAGAATGGCATTCATACCTTGCTCTGGTGAGCTTCTTATACTCCGGGACAGACCCTGCTCTGGGCCTCTCTGCTTGCACGTTTGCCTGATGTGCTTGCTTTGCTTCTGCCTGATGTGCTGCCACATGCTTGTTCCATCCCGGCTTGACGTTTTTAGCCTTCACACACGTAAGGTATGACCTGCTGTCATAAAAATCAGCAACAATGTTTTCATACATTACACAAAGGTCCTTTGAGTGAGAGGTTTCATTACAATTGATCCGTGCACATAATTAAATGTATGGGTACATTACTCAACCCTCTGGAGGCAGGCGTTGCAGATTTGCAACAGTTAAAACCTACCTACCGGGTTACTCCACATATGTATTTCATGAGCATTTTTTAACTCAGAAGTATCCCTGAAGGACTTAGTTGTTCATCCATTTATCAAAACTTATTTTGAGCCTGAGAGGGTTAACTCAGTATCTGTTTTCAAGCAATATGCCACAAGATCTTTCTGACAGTCTGGTCCATTGTTTACTTTTTTGACCACCTCAGGAAGACCTCTGATTTTCAGCTGCACGGCAGCTAATTTGCTCGTGGTTATGTTTAAACCCACATGCAACCTTTGAAGTAAAAATACTTCCATAAATGTAAAATCAAGGATGCATAGCATTAAACAAAATCATTCAATCACCTATGTGTACAGTGGGGCAAAAACCTGTAGTTGTGCAGGTTCTCTCACTTAAAAAGATGAGAGACGCCTGTAATTTTCATCCTAGGTGGATCTCATCTATGAGAGAAAAAAAAATTCCAGAAAATCAGAAATCAGAAATTTTTTAAAGAATTTATTACCAAATTATGGTGGAAAATAATTGTTTACTCTCCTACAAACACACAATATTTCTGACTCTCACAGACCTGTAACTTCTGTAAGCGGCTTCTCTGTCCTCCACCCGTTACCTGTATTATTGGCACCCATTGGAACTCGTTATCAGTATAAAAGACACCTGTTCACAACCTCAGTCACACTCCAAACTATGGCTGAGACCAAGGAGCTGTCAAAAGACACCAGAAACAAAATTGTAGATCTGCACCAAGCTAGGAAGACTTAATCTGAAATAGGTAAGCAACTGGATGGGAAGAAATCAACTGTGGGAGCATTTTTTAGAAAGTGGAAGACATACAAGACCACTGATAATCTCCCTTACTCAGGGGCTCCATGCAAGATCTCACCCTGTGGGGTCAAAATGATCACAAGAGCAGTGGGCAAAAATCCCAGAACTACACGGGGGACCTAGTGGATGACCTGTAGAGAGCTGGGACAGAGAGCAGACCCGTCTGAAGTTTGCTAGAGAGCATTTGTAGGATCCAGAAGAGGATTGGGAGACTGGTCAGATGAAACCAAAATAGAACTCGTCGTATTTGGAAGAGAACGAATGCTGAGCTGCATCCAAAGAACACCTTATCTACTTCAAAGCACGGGGGTGGAAACATCATGCTTTGGGGCTGTTTTTCTGCCAAAAGACCAGGGCGACTGATCCATGTAAAGGAAAGAATGAATGGGGCCATGTATTGTCAGAATTTAAGTGAAAACCTCCTTCCATTCATAAGGGTGTTGAAGATGAAACGTGGCTAGGTCTTTGAGCATGACAAAAGTCCCAAACACACCACCCAGGAAACGAAGGAGTGGCTTCGTAAGAAGTATTTCAAGATCCTGGAGTGGCCTAGCCAGTCTCCAGATCTCACCCCGATAGAAAATCATTGGGGGGAGTTGAAAGTCCGTGTTGCCGAGCAACAGCCCCAAAGCATCACTGCTCTAGAGGAGATCTGCATGTGTGTGAAAACCTTGTGAAGATTTACAGAAAACATTTGACCTCTGTCATTGCCAACAAAGGGTATACAACAAAGTATTGAGATGGACTTTAGTTATTGATAAAATACTTGTTTTTCATCATATTTAGTAAAACATTTCTTTAAAAATGAGACAACGTAATTTTCACGATTTTCTCAATATTCAAAAGCTGTTAATCAAATTTTTAGAAGAATTTACATGCAAACGTGTGCATTTTCTTTTCTTTGGGTGCAATTCAAAGGCCAACCACTAGTTGGCAGCAGTGTGCAATGGTTTTGGTTTGCACCCTTGAAATGTAAATGCCTTTATTATGGTTCAGATACCTCACGTTAAACATGTTACGTGTCAGTTTGGACAGCTTTTTGAAATTTCCTACAATAAATTCAGTCTAAAAAATTGCTAACATTGTCTGGCTGAATTTATCGCAATATATTGTGATATGTATCGTCTCCCCTGTATCGTGATACGTATTGTACTGCCAGAATTTCACCAGTACACATCCCTAATGCATATATGTATAAATGTGTGTGTGTGTTATGTCGATCTGTTTATAGGCTTTCAGTTACCTAGTGATATGATTATTGAAGAAAGCACAGCCATTAGGTTTTTCAGTTTATATGATATTACAGGAGCTTTTTGATGGTTTGCCCTTATATCCAATTTATATACCACAGAGTTAAAATAGACAAACGCACACACAGACACACACACACACACACACACACACACACACACACACGTATGTGTGTGTGTGTGTGTGTGTGTGTGTGAGCTCACTCAGGCGCAACATTAGATGCCTTATCAGCCTATTAACTTACAGGGTGACCTACAAGGATGTGCCATCTTTAATAATATCCCATAGAGCCAGATGCTTCCATTGAATCTCCTTAGCAGACATTTATTATGGCCCTGGAAGGGTTTTAGTGGTTGTTCTTCAAAGCAGGTGGGACTTGAATGAGAGACGCTGGTACATAAAGTAGTTTAAATCAGAGTTGTTTAAAAGAAAAAAAAGAAAATCCTTCGAAATTATTCTATTCACAGTTTTTCAAAAAGGCAGTTTATCCCATCAGCCCCATTATAAAATTTAGAGACAAAAGCGTTCTAATCCTGGCTCCACTGCTCAGCCTTTGATGGCCGCGTGTGCATGCAAGTCAATGAGTGTTCACATGCCAGTGTGTCAGACTGCTATGAGAGGGCACAGTAGTGTGTGTGTGTGTGTGTGTGTGTGTGTGTGTGTGTGTGTGTGTGTGTGTGTGTGTGTGTAAGTCAGTGCTGTTTAAAGTTTCATGCTATCCTACGGCAAAAAAAGTGTGTGTGTGTGCCCACGTGCCTATTTTAAATTCCACTGAATAGAAATAATCTCCATGGGCATGTTAGGCTGTTGCTGCATCAAGAAGAGGATACATCAAAGAGAAACAAGTTCCCCTGCACAGCGGCGCAAACAGTGTGTCTCTATGAAGCCCAGACGTCTCTCTGCTGTCAGAATGATTCAAATCAAAGAGGGGAAAAATGCAGATGGAAAGGAAGATTTAGTGGTGGAGAATGTATCAAAAGCAGCAGAGCATGGTACAACTAATCTGTCGCAAAATTAGTAACCAAGAAGTAGCATCAGCTGAAAATGTTGAGCGTGGGAATAAAACTTTGGAAAGATCTGGTCCCAGTCTCTGTTGGTCTCATCTATATCCTGATATTCCCACCCAACCTGATGCTTGGATCTGTCACCACCACTTCAATTTTATCCACATTATTGTATATAATTATACCTGTGTGTGTGTGTGTGTGTGTGTGTGTGTGTGTGTGTGTGTGTGTGTGTGTGTGTGTGTGTGTGTGTGTGTGTGTGTGTGTACACTTCTCAGTCTCCATCAAAATACATCATATTATCTCTCTCTCGCTGTCTTTCTCTCTGTGCGTCTGCAGGGAGTTTGGCTGGAGGGATCCAGAGCTGCCAGAGGTAATCCAGATGTTGCAGCATCAGTTTCCATCAGTCCAGTCCAACGCTGCTGCCTACCTTCAGCATCTCTGCTTTGGAGACAACAAGATCAAATCTGAGGTACTGCTAGTTGCAAGGAAACCACTCAGGAGAGAGAACTCTACTTTAGAGAGATAAACATGTTTCATGTTGCCTGCTGGTGGTGATCGGAGGGACCGGTGGCGCCAGTGCTCGGCAGCCTCGCCTCTGTCAGTGCGCCCCAGGGCAGCTGTGGCTACATCGTAGCTCATCCCCACCAGTGTGTGAATGTGTGTGTGAATGGGTGAATGACTGGTTGTGTTGTAAAGCGCCTTGGGGGGGTTCCAGGACTCTAGTAGGCGCTATATCAAATACAGGCCATTTATATGTTGGGATTCTACATCACAACATATTATCCTTTAGCGAGTAGTAACACTCAGGCGTATTTTTTTGGGAACTTAGGAGTAAACAAAAAAGGTTTCACAAGATTTGCAATAAGACGTTATGTTTCCATAATATTTTAATGAATCACCTATTTTTTTACCAGTTGATGTGATTCCTCAAGGCTTTCTGTTATTTTACACTGAAAAACTTCTAAATACAATATCATAGTATTTTTAATTTTGCAACCAAATGCAGAGTACATGTTATTAACCAATGAACATCAAGGTTTTTTGATGAAATTCTCCCATTTAGTGATGGAACTCATTTAATAACCTTAATACATTTTTATTAGTTAGACCTCCTTAAACAATCGTTTTTTTTAATAACTCAAGCTTGAGGCAAACAACAATGAAAAATTCAGCTGTTTTACAGCCGCAGGTTGTGGTTCTGTGTCTCAACATGTCTGAAGTGGGATGAGTCCACCTGAACACCATTACTTTTGCTTGATAGGTTTTAGTCGAAATCATCAATGAAGAAAATTGGGTTTAGACACTGGATTTTTAATTGTTTTCTTCATTTGAACCACATCAACAACAGGGAAATGATGCAGTATTTGATTTAAAAAAGAAAAGAATGGAAAAAAGGAATTCTACCTTTTGAGGCTTAGCCTATTGCTAATCATTGTCTCTGCTCCTGCTGCTTCCTAAATAATCAAAAACTATTCTTAGGTTTATTTTAGGAGTAGTTTTATTGATTTGCAACACCCAGGTCCCTTGTTACGTAACACAAAGCAGTAATATTCCTGCCCATAGAGGACCTGTGCACCACAGGCCATACCTTTCTATAGGTCTAGATACAAAGTTAGCAAATGTAATAAAAATATAAAATAAGTCTGCATGTAAAGTTGTAAAGAAGGACCCACCCCAGCTATTCTAAAAACAGACCAAATACGCAGAATTCCTAATATCTAATAAATAGCCAAAAAATATTATTTAAAGATTTTATTAAATGCTATTTTAGGTTGGCATTGCTACAACACAGGAGATTATTTATAAAATCTCTCATTGCGTTTTCGTTCCTGCAGTATAACACCTACAGGCTATACTCCTGCACGGACTGTGCCCAGACATTGAACAGGCAGGTTATAAATCCGTACACTTTCGAATCGCTTTATTGCAATGCTGCTGTTATCTTTAGCACAGACACTTGCAATATGTCAAGTTGTTATTTAGCTCGTGTCACATAGCCTGAAGGGTGGAGGATTCGTCTCTATTCAAAGGCAACTCCATCCAGCCTGCGCGAGCTCTGCTTTACTCCGCATCAGATCAGATGAACTCCTCAGTAGGTGCATTTCACCCAACTCTGATCCTAGCCTTATTCCTGTGCTCTCTTTATTCGTCCTCTAGAGAAATCACCCCTCAATGTCCTGCAGGAAACCGCTCCATCTGTCTCCTCCACGTCATCTCGGTTCAGCTCAGTTTGGCTGTATTAGTCCTTATGGAGACGATGGATTTGAGGGCAAACCAGGCTCTGCAAGCAGCAGTCAGCCAACAGGCACTGAGAATAGAGAGAGATAAGATGAGAAAGAAGATGGATGAATTGTGTTGTTGTGTAGAGCATGGCTGTCAAAACCACACCCTGTAGGCTAAACGTTGTGCTGTCCCTGAGGGAGATGCTCGGACGGTGGGAGAATATGAGGGATGTGTATGACCTATTGCTTGATCAGTCTTCCAGCAAGCATTGTAATTTCAGCAATATGTCTTTTATCTAACAAATCGAAACTCTAAAGCACACAAACTATATATTTATACCCCAATCTTTACAGCTATTGCATTCCTGCAGCCCTGGATCTGTGCATTGCTGTCACTTAAAGGAGGTTTGGGCCCAGTCTGATCCGAACCTATTAATACTGTCATGACTCTGCATGCTTTTCTAACAATTTACCAAGATGCCATGAAGCTGCTACAGAAGGTCTGACTCTTTTCTTCACTGCTATCACATCAATTGACCCATTTAGCATCACTGAAATGCAGATATTTACCAGCTAAAATCAACTTTAATAAAAAATCTTTCTTTAAATCAAACACACTATTACCTCCACTAAATTACCATAGCATGGTTAGCTAGCAAATGCAAAATGAAAGAATACATCGATACAGCATTTTCTTTTTTTTCTATTGAATACTCACATCTGAGTAATTGCCAAAGCACAGAATACATAGATGGATATACTGTAAATACTAATGAATGCACTTTTGCCTACCCTCAAAAATTATCAGCAAATGCTATTGTGTTATTGCTCTCGTGTTACATCTGGAGGCGCCACTAAATGGCATATCTGGTCCTTTTCAGAGTGGAACAATGTAAATGTCAGATGCTGGTGCTGAATTGTCTGAACAGTTTTGCTATTCATATGTGACTTGAAAACTGAGTGTAGTGTTTTAGGGACCTGGTATGACAGAAGAGAGGTGGTGCATGAAATCTTCTTCATATCCTTTGATTTGGTGAACTAAATTATATCTTTGAGATAAAGCTAATTAGGGCATCCGTCTGTTGCTATCTCTCCATCACAGTACTATAACATTACACCGCCTTTCTCCTTAACGATCTTATCAGTACGTACCGCTGTAGTAAGGTGCTTTGAGTAGGCCTACTGGAGCATTGGAAAAATTGGTGCCTCCTTGTGTACTGCATAAGCTTTAAGTCTCAGCCCAATCGTGTGAACAAGTAAAACATTGTCCTGACTGTAATAAATAACATCTCTGTATAATTTTAGTAGGAGGTACTTATGTTGGTTCACATAGTTCTTCCCTCACTGCTGCATTTTTACATTTAGCTGTAAAAAGTAATGCTCGTCTTTTTAAAAACCTCACAGATTATGGGAATAAGGCAAAACTTTCAATCCCATATCCTAAATCTATGGACAAAGATTGTAGCTTTCTTTTATGCAAAAAAGTAGAGAGAGATGCATTGTCTATTTTTGTAAATGTCAATAATTCACTTACATCGAGCCACCAAACAGAGATTGATGATGATCTTTTAAAGCAAATTATCCAGATTCCATAGCAGCCAATGCTCTCTTTGCTTTTGTTAAAATAATAGAAGGTCAAGATTCCTGTCAGTCACAGCCAGCTGAATCAGCCTTGAGACCAAACTACTAATGACCTATCCGTTTTTCAATGCAAGCTCTTGTAAATCGTAACCCTTGATTACTGTTGAAACCATGTTTCAGATAATACTAAGATGCAACCATGAGAGTAATAGCTTGTTATTTTTTAAGTTATGTAAAGGAAACTGTATTTAAAGGTAACATATATGGGGAAAAAAAAGCTCCTGTATTTTAAAAGTATTCTATAGCAATTGGAGGTCGGTTGCCATGTCAACTGAGATGAAGTGGTTGTTATCCTGCTGGTAGTATTTTAAAGTAGACTGCATTGTGAGTTTTTCATTGTATATTACAATTAGGAATATTTTCAACAATGCTTTTCCAGGGTGAGATTTTCAGGCTCTGCAATACATCAATATAAGTCTGCATGCTGTTGTTCTTTTGTCTGAAATACCAAAGCAGCAGAATGCAATCACAAATGTGGAGTTGCTCTGAAGTCTCCTGCATGAGAAATCCCTCTTTCTTGTTTAATGGGGAGCAGCCGGTCTGGCCCACACTTTCTATTAGTCTAGACTGATGAAAGTGGGGAGGGCTGTAACTCTCTCTCTCTCTCTCTCTCTCTCTCTCTCTCTCTCTCTCTCTCTCTCTCTCTCTCTCTCTCTCTCTCTCTCTCTCTCTGTGTGTGTGTCTCTGTCTCTCTTTCTCTATCTCTCTCTCTCTGTCTCTCTCTCTCTCTCTCTCTCTCTCTCTCTCTCTCTGTCTGTCTCTCTCTCTCTCTCTCTCTCTCTCTCTGTGTGTGTGTGTGTCTCTGTCTCTCTTTCTCTATTTCTCTCTCTCTGTCTCTCTCTCTCTCTCTCTCTCTCTCTCTCTCTCTCTCTCTCTCTCTTTCTCGACTCTTTGCCTACCTGTGTCAGAGGGAGGACAAGGACTAATAGACGTGGTGTCTAGAACTGCAGCCTTCAGGTTACAGACAGCTCAGAAGCTTCTTTATGGTGACAGACTCTGCTGGCTCCCCCTGGCTCATCTCCTGCTGCAGAAGGTTGGTGGGCTTGGGCTGAACAAACACCTGTTCCTGTTGAAACGGAAGGTGTTAGATCTGTCAAGGATTAGTCCGTTCTACTCGTCAGTGCTGGACACTTTTAAACTGCTGACGGTTTCCGGAGCGCCTGACACGGGACCAGGGACATGGTTGCTACAAGAACCCTTGTTTGACAATGACTTCTTCTCTCAAGCTGGCATTTTAACTTCGTCTGCGTTGAAAGTGAAGTTCAGTGATGCTGGGATTGTAAAGTTTGGTCACTTACTGAACATCCCGGCTAGAACCCTTGGTGAGTGGGTGGATGTGAGGTCCACCAGAGTGATGGAGAGAGTGGTGGAGGCGGTACGGAGGTCCTTGTTTGTGTCGCAGAGAGCCTTCGTTGAGACTTGTACTCTATCTGACCAATGGGACGATGACAGTGAGTACGTTTTTCCATCTCTGGAGGTTAAAGCAGCTGGTGAGGGTTGGCAGGAAGAGAGTGGATCATTGCTGAACCAGAACACTCCAGTGTTGGGCTCCTTCCAGTCTTGTGGGAAGAAACAGATCTATCAAACTTGTGTGAAGGTTATCAATAGGCGCTCTTTGTTGGGAGTCAAGGAGTCGAGGTGGACTCAGGTGTTTGCTGCGGACCGTGCCCCTGGAGGCAGCTGGAGGAGTTTGTTTAAGTCTCCAGTGGAAAAAAGGATGGCAGACCTCCAGTGGAGGATCATACATGGAGCTTTATCTACGAACAGACAGAGCCCGCTTTGATCCAAGCACCGGGGAGGGATGTCCTTTCTGTAACCAAACAGAGACCCTAGAGCATCTAGTGGTAGCATGTTCTAGATTTTCAGGGATGTTTAAGGTTTTAGAACAGTGGGTTAGTGCTCTGGGGGAGGCTTTTACCCTACCCTTATTTGTTTTTAGGCCCAAGTACAATGTCAGAAAAAAATGGACTATATTGTTAATTAACTTTTTATTTGCCAGTGCAAAACTAGCCATCTGGAAAACCAGGAAAAACCAGATGCTGGGACAGAGCTGGACTGATGCTGAGCGGAGCCTGAAGGGCCTGGTGGAAGCTCGCTTAAAGATCGAACACGCTTTTTATGAACTTACTGGGAACCTGGACCTCTTTAGAGCGGTGTGGGGGATCGGGCAGGTGCTCTGTCTGCTGGATGGACAGGGCTCCCTAAAGATCAACTTCTAAACTGGTTTATTAGTTTTCCTGGTTTTAATAGTGGAAAACAAGTTTCAGTCATTGACGCTGATTGTTGATTTGTAAAGAAAAATAAATAATTTAAAAGTCAAGTCTCTCTCCTCTCTCTTCTCTCTCTCTCTATCTATCTATCTCTCTCTCTCA